>NC_060276.1:42330155-42528653 GCF_021613505.1 Equus quagga
TCTTCTACTTATGAGTGAGATCATATGGTATTTGAGTTTCTCCCTCTGACTTATTTCACTCAGCATAATACCCTCAAGGTCCATCCATGTTGTCACAAATGGCTGGATTTCGTCATTTCTTATGGCTGAATGGTAGTCCATCGTGTATAAATACCACATCTTCTTTATCCATTCATCCCTTCATGGGCACCTAGGTTGCTTCCAAGTGTTGGCTATTGTGTATAATGTCGCAATGAACATAGGGGTGCAAGTATCTTTATGCCTTTGTGTTTTCAAGTTCTTTGGATAAATACCCAGCAGTGGAATAGCTGGATCATATGGTAGATCTATCCTTAATTTTCTGAGGATACTCCAAACTGATTTCCATAGTGGCTGCACCAGTTTGCACTGCCACCAGCAGTGAACAAGAGTTCCCTTCTCTCCACACCCTCTCCAACATTTGTTGTTTCCTGTCTTGTTAATTATAGCCATTCTGACCGGAGTGAGGTGATACCTCATTGTAGTTTTGATTTGCATTTCCCTGATAGCTAATGATGTTGAGCATCTTTTCATATGCCTGTTGGCCATCTGTATTTCTTCTTTGGAGAAATCTCTGTTCAGATCTTTTGCCCATTTTCTAGTTGAATTGTTGGTTTTTTTGTTGTTGAGCTGTATGAGTTCTTTGTATATTTTGGATATTAACCCCTTATCTGATATGTGGTTTGCAAATATCTTCTCCCATCTGTTAGGTTGTCTTTTCGTTTTGTTGATGGTTTCCTTTGCTGTGCAGAAACTTTTTAGTTTGATGTAGTCCCGTTTGTTCATTTTTTCTGTTTCCCTTGCCTGGTCAGACATGGGACTTGAAAATATACTGCTCAGACCAATGTCATAGAGCGTACTGCCTATGTTTTCTTCTAGAAGTCTCATGGTTTCGGGTCTTACATTCAAGTCTTTAATCCATTTTGAGTTGATTTTTGTGCATGATGTAAGGGAATGGTCTACTTTCATTCTTTTGCATGTGGCTGTCCAGTTTTCCCAACACCATTTATTAAAGAGACTCTCCTTTCTCCATCGTATGCTCTTGGCTCCCTTGTGGAATATTAGCTGTCCACAAACGTGTGGCTTTACTTCTGGGCTCTCAATTTTGTTCCATTGATCTGTGTGTCTGTTTTTGTGCCAGTGCCATGCTGTTTTGGTTACTATGGCTTTGTAGTATAATTTGAAATTGAGGAGTGTGATACCTCCAGCTTTGTTCTTTTTTCTCAGGAATCCTTTGGCTATTTGGGGTCTTTTGTTGTTCCATATAAATTTTAGGATTCTTTGTTCTATTTCTGTAAAAAATGTTGTTGGAACTTTGATCAGGATTGTGTTGAATCTATAGATTGCTTTAGGAAGTATGGACATTTTAACAATGTTAATTCTTCCAATCCAAGAGCACAGAATATCTTTCCATTTCTTTGTGTCTTCTTCGATTTCTTTCAACAATGTTTTATAGTTTTTGGTGTACAGATCTTTCACCTCTTTCATTAAGTTTATTCCTAGGTATTTTACTCTTTTTGTTGCAATTGTAAATGGGATTGTATTCTTAATTTCTCTTTCTGCTACTTCGTTGTTAGTGTATAGAAATGCAATGGATTTTTGTACATTGATTTTGTATCCTGCAACTTGACTGTATTCCTTTATTATTTCTAAATGTTTTTTAGTGGACTCTTTAGGGTTTTCTAGATATAAAATCATGTCATCTGCAAAGAGTGACAGTTTCACTTCTTCTTTTCCAATGTGGATCCCTTTTATTTCTTTTTCTTGCCTGATTGCTCTGGCTAGGACTTCCAATACTATGTTAAATAAGAGTGGTGACAGTAGGCATCCTTGTCTGGTTCCTGTTCTTAGAGGGATAGCTTTCAGTTTTTCTCCATTGAGAATGATATTTGCTGTGGGTTTGTCATATATGGCCTTTATTATGTTGAGGTATTTTCCTTCTATACCCAATTTATTTAGAGTTTTTATCATAAATGGATGCTGTATCTTGTCAAATGCTTTCTCTGCATCTATTGAGATGATCATGTGATTTTTATTCTTCATTTTGTTAATGTGGTGTATCACGTTGATAGATTTGCAGATGTTGAACCATCCCTGCATCCCTGGAATGAAATCCACTTGATCATGATGTATGATCTTTTTAATGTATTGTTGTATTCGATTTGCTAGTATTTTGTTGAGGATTTTTGCATTGATGTCCATCAGTGATATTGGCCTGTAACACTTGTAAATATCTACGCACCCAACATAGGAGCACCTAAATATATAAAGCAATTATTAACAGACATAAGAGGAGAAATAGACAGTAACACAATAATAGTAGGGGACTTTAACACTCCACTTACACCAATGGATAGATCATCCAAACAGAAGACCAATAAGGAAACACTCACCTTAAAGGACACATTAGACCAGATGGACTTAGTAGATATCTACAGAACATTCCATCCAAAAACCACAGAATACACATTCTTTTCAAATGCCCATGGAACATTCTGCCAGATTGATCACATATTAGGCCACAAAACAAATCTCAATAAATTTAAGAAGATCAAAATAATACCATGCATCTTTTCTGACCACAAAGGTATGAAACTGGAAATCAACTACAGAAAGAAAACCAGAAAAGCCACAAAAATGTGGAGATTGAACAAAATGCTACTGAACAATGATTGGGTCAATGAAGAAATCAAAGAAGAAATTAAAAAATTCCTGGAGACAAATGAAAATGAAAACACGACATGCCAAAATCTGTGGGATACAGCAACAGCGGTTCTACGAGGGAAGTTTATAGCAATTCAGGCCTACCTCAACAAAGAAGAAAAATCCCAAATAGACAATCTAAAAGTGCACCTAAAGGTACTGGAAAAAGAACAACAAACAAATCCCAAAATCAGCAGAAGGAAGGAAATAATAAAAATCAGAGCAGAAATAAATGAAATAGAGACTAAAAAAAAATAGAAAAAATTAATGAAACCAAAAGCTGGTTCTTCGAAAAGATAAACAAAATTGACAAACCCTTAGCTAGACTCACTAAGAAAGAAAGAGAGAAGGCTCAAATAAATAAAATCAGAAACGAAAGAGGAGAGATTACAACGGACACCTCAGAAATACAAAAGATAATAAGAGAATACTATGAAAAGCTATATGCCAACAAATTGGATAATCTAGAAGAAATGGATAAATTCTTAGAAACATACAACCTTCCAAAACTGGACCAAGAATATGAAGAAAATTTGAATAGACCAATCACCAGTAAGGAGATCGAAACAGCAATTAAAAACCTCCCAAAAAATAAAAGTCCAGGACCAGATGGCTTCCCTGGTGAATTCTACCAAACATTCAAAGAAGACTTAATACCTATCCTTGTCAAACTCTTCCAAAAAATTGAAGAGGAGGGGAGGCTTCCTAACTCCTTCTATGAAGCAAACATTATCCTGATACCAAAACCAGACAAGGACAACACACACAAAAAATAAAGCTTATTTTTAAAGTTCTTAAAATAACACCTTTAGCTAATGTGATGACACAAGGTAAGATTCTCTCTTCTCTCTCTTTCTCTTTTTTTTTTTAACAGAGAGAGAAAATCAAATTTTAATTTTGTACCAGCTTACTTTTGATCTTTTGGCATTAAAACTTATTTACTGAATTAAATTTATTTTAATTTTAGCCAGCTCTTACCATACATAATATCCTTTTCCAAAGACTTTTTTCTTTTACATTTAAAAATGATCAGATTTATTTTGGGACAAAATTATTATTTTTTTCAACAAAAAATGTATCTCCATTTCTCATATCCCCCTTTTTTTAAACAGACATCTTATTTTTATTGTTTACAGAAAATTTTCCCTTCTTATTTTTAGTAGTTTTAATTACATACATTAATTAGAATTTTTAACACTTAGAAACCTTAATTTTTAGTGAAAACTAAAAAGTAAGCAATTGTGAACTGTATGTCGTATCCATATTCTTCAGATTGGCAAATTTATGTTTTATAATTTTTTATAATCATTTTTATAGTGTAATCTTTTAATAAATCAAAAAACATGTTTATCAAAAGACTCAAATTCATCTTTCAGTTTTTCTGTGATAAGCCAAAAGTAGATAAATCCCTGTACGGTAATTAATGTTTCATTATTTAATCTTATCTGGAGATGATATGGATATTTAATGAACTTTTTATCATTTAACCTTACCTAGTAAAGCTTCAAAGTTTTAAGCCATCAAAAAGACTTGGGGAAGTTATTTTTAAGTACATATACCATATAACATAATTATTGTGCCTAAAAATCTTTATTTTATTAACATCTATATAGTTCCTTTGCTCCTAACAATCATACTTAGGTTATTCATGAAAATTTTATAAGACATTAAAGTAGTTAGCCATCATCTTAAATTATTATTTTTGCTGATAAATTTTATAACAGAGATAACATGAGCTTGTTTGATTAATAACCCAGGTAGAATAAAAGTTGCATGTTTGCTTTATATCCAATACTGATAACTCTGATGGCATGTCTATTTTAATTAAACCAACAAACTTAAGCAAGGTTTTATTTACCAAAGATTATTTTATATTATGCTAACTTGAAAAACATTTAAGTTAGTTTTTATTATATTTAAGAATAATTTATATAAGCATTCACTTTAAGTTAATTAAATAGAGCTCTTTAGAAGTTAATTTTGCTAATACCATCCAGAGGCAGAAAAATACCATATCTATAACATACATAAATGTATATAGACAGAAACAGAGATCTTATAGCTTTTCTTTTAAAAACTTCAGCCATGAATCTGGTACAATACAAAACTCACTAATGTATAAATAATTGTGTCTCTAACAGATGGAACAAGTTAAAATTACCTGTTTAAAAGTTTTTATTTTAATATTTGTGTGGAAGGCTTTTAAGATGTATATTTGCCTTAGACAGGGAGGCTGTGAATTAGATTTGGGGCAAAAGAACCTATCCAGCAGCCTGTATTTAAAACAAAACCTTTTTTTCTCTAACCTTAGGCTTTGCTGATTGAGCTAGCCAGGTTTAATCTGAGACAGTTGTGGGCTGTTATCTTTTGGAGTGTTTCTATTTTAAAGATGGTAAAGTTTATAACTTTAAAGGACAGGGAGAAAAAGTGTAATTTTTTAAATAGGAGTTTCAGGATAATTTTGATTTAAAATTTTCCTTCAGTCTTAGGAATTGGGGATGGTCTAAATGTAAGTTCTGGGAGTGGTTACAAGCTTTCTGAGATAAATAGGGGAGGTTTGGGGATTGGTGAAAGGGAAGGGGTAGAATCTGAACAGCCTTTAGAGCTGCATTTTTAGGTTTGTAAAGATCTGTAAGATAAGGACAGTTGCTCTCAATTCCTCAGGAATTGGATTGTAACTTAAATGACGTTATAGGTTGACCTACCTGTCCAATCATATTATTCCTAATTTTCTTTTTTCCTCTGGGCACATAGCTTTATTTTAACTTAGGGAGGATGGCCTAAAAACAATTCCTCTCAGTCTCTGAATATCAGATTTCAGTTTGGCCAATTTTTGACTGTAGAGCTACTAAAAAAAATCCTTTTAAATATCTTTGTAAGTTTTCAGCTGAGACAAACAGTAAATATTTCTGACAGTATTAAACAACTCCATGGACCCAAGAGGTGTCTTCAAAGGTTTGAAAAATAAAAAAGGCAAGTAATAGGATATATTGGAATATATGAGGAAGGCACTTGGTATAAACCTAATTCGACCTGACCCTGTCTTTCCAAAAGGGCCTGACCCAGGCCGTTGAGCATGCATTGTATATCTGCTTTAGAGATTCCCTATGGCAAGAGCAAAGGCCCTTGAGATAAAGGTGCAACTTCTCTCTCCCTCCCAATGTTGGCATCTCCTTAAAGATTAAGCATCTTTCTTTAGGCTGGGAACCGATTGCAGTGCTCATCTATGACCCCCCCAGCCCGAGGCAACACACCTGCTACCCTGCGGCGTTCACTGAGACAGCAGACCTATCTGCCGTTTCCATCAATCGCTGTGCTGACAGAGCAGCCTCGTGACTATTGTAAAAGGGACATTTCAATCATATGTGAAACATACTCTTTGACGGTATATAACCACCTTTATACCCCCACTTCTTTGGAGTGCTCTGTTCCTTTGTGGAAAGACTCTCCCGGGTTATAATCCTAAGATTTAAGCTCAGAATAAACTCACCCAAATTTTCATTTATAGATTGGTTATGGATTATTTTCGTCGACAGGTTGTTACCTTCCCAACATCCAGAGTTATTCCCAAAGATAGCCAAAAGAAAGCACTGAGAGCCTACTTGCGTGTCCCAGGAAGGCAGAAAGTAAAGCCAAGACCTTAGGACACAAAGCGAGGCAAGCAAGAAGGTAACAGCTGTCCCTGGAAGGGAAAGGGTTAATAATGATGGGTCTGGATTTGGAAAGGAAGAGACAACGTAACTTTTTTTTTCTTGACCAGGCCTTACAGACTGGCCCTTGAGTGGAGGTAAAAGAGCTATTGTCCAGGGGACATAAATTCCCTGGGAGGGGCTTCTAGGATAAATTTGCAAAGGGTATTTCATAGGGAGGCCTGAAGTTGGCAGAGCCTGATTACCAGCAAAGCAAGCTTTATTGCCTGTCCTAGGTGTTACTGCTGAATTCCTTTTCTGGCTTTCAGCATTTATATGAATAACCTGTTACTCTTAGAGATTAGGCTGGTGTGCTCTATGTAAGTCTTGTAGGAAAAGGAAGCTAAAACAGGCAGATGGAGCCAGATTTTTAAAAGTGGGTTTTATGTTAGATTTTTGTGTTAAGTCTAAATTTTTATTCTCTCATCTTGTTCAGAAGTCCCTAGGTCTAACTGTTATATTATTCTTTTTCCTTTTCTTTTTTAAGTGCCAGACAATGGTACTTCCAAAGTCCTGATTTTTTTTTTAATACAATATCTGCAGATGTCTAAATGCAAATAAGAAGGGGGTCTGAGTGGACTTAATTTTTGTTATAATTTCTGTTTTTCTATCTTATTAAGGAAGTCTTAATCGTTAGCTGTTATATCAATATGAGAGTTTTCTAAATTTTTTTTTATCTTAGAAGCTTTTCCAATGTAAAGGATCCATTGTCTGGCCATTGAAAAGTAGAATCTTAATAGTGACTCAAACCAATAAGCCTTTTTATGGCTTAACCATGGATGCAAGAGGAATCCCCAAAAGAGAGTACAAAAGAAGCAGCCCTCACCAGATCCAAAAGTTCGCTCCCAAAAATAGTCTAGAAAGGAAAGACCTTCATTGCACAGGTGGTAAGGATGGTATGTAAAAATGGTGTCTCCGGTCGCCCACAAGAGTGTGGGACGCCTCCAGTAACAGACCTGTTAAACTGTGACACCGGGCAGGTGCTACTGGAATAGGATTTTTCCAGCACTATCAAGCAATGAAGGTTGAGATGACAAAGGCTCTTGTCATAGACTGGACCCTTTATGACAAACTCTCCTGAGATCTGGCGTGGGCAGACAAAGAGAGTGTGGCTTGTGACTGCATGACTTGGAATCCTAGTCTTTCGACTGGCCACCAGGTACACCCCAGTAAATGTACCCTCTGGATGGCAGAGACAAAAGAAATATTTTCACTGGTCACAAAGCCAAGTTCTCAGGACATAGAACAAGATGGAAGGAAAAGTCTCATCCAGATTTTGCATAGGGGACCCACAGCAAAGTTTGTCTAAAGGGGCGCTGGTCTGATGAGAACTGTAAACCTCACCAGTCAGTGAGGCCAGCTCAAATGGCAGGCTTATCAAGGGTATATACTTGCTGTTCCACCCTATGGTTCTTCCTCCTATGACAAATGGCACAACAGACAGAGACAATGGAAAGCAAAGACCTTCTCTGGGAGGAAAGGACCAAGAAAACCAAGAGTACTTGTTTACCAAATGCCAAAGTCGCTAAAGTCCAAGAAACCAGTTTCACAAATATTATCTCCTGCTAATCTACATTTAGAGAGAGAAAAAGAAACTCTCACCACTTTCGTTCCCATTGAACTCTACAGACAGAGATCTGGAAGGCTGACATGTTAAGAAGACTTACCTTTTTGCCCGCTTGTGTCTCAGATGTCCCAGGATCTCTTAGTTGCAGCAGCCTTAGGGAGAAAGCAGTTTCCCAGCCAGGAGGGTCTCCTGGCTGGCTCACCAAAACTGTTAGCCTGGAGAAAAATCCCCTTTCTTCTCTTCTTGCGTTCCTATGGCTAGACTAATAGTAAATTTGACACAAGACCAGATTAACAGGAGAAAAACCTAGTTTAATACATTCGTATTGGAGACCATAAAGAAATGTTGCTCAGAGAGTGAACAAAGCAGGCAGTATATATATCTTTTACACAAAGAAACATAAATTTGTGAGGAATTAACAGGACAAAGAAACTTATGTTTGGGATACATAAATAGTGAGGAATTTCAGCAGAGTTTAGGCTTTATGTAGTAAATTGCAAAGTTTGTTGACGCAGGCTTCTCCGCCCGGAGTTCCCTCGCTCTGGAGATGAGGATGCAGGGAGAGCCCCTTTCACAGGGGAGATGTATTTCCTGCTTTCAGGGGGAACAGAGACAGGAGGGTCAGAAAGCCCTTTTTCTTCTCAAGTAACTTTAATTCGAAATAACCAATGTGCTATTGTGGGATATTTTGGGGTAGCCTGCCCTGGGCACCAACACTTAGATGAAACAATTTATAACAGTCTATTTAAAGTTGATAATGACTTAAGTTTGAATGCGTTCTAAAGCTCTACATTTTTACCTCCCCCAAGATTTATGTTTTTGACGTCACAATTTACATCTTTTTATCTTGTGTATCCGTTAACAAATTATTGTAGTTATTTTTACTACTTTTGTCTTTTAACCTTCATACTAGCTTTATAAGTGATTAACCCATCACCTTTACAGCATTAGATTATTCTGAATTTTACTGTATATTTACCTTTGCCAGTGAGATTTGTGCTTTCATATGTTTTCCTGTTACTAATTAGCACCATGTGTTTCAGCTTCTAGACGTCCGTTTGCCGTTTCTTGTAAAGCTGGTCTAGTGGTGATGAACTCCTTTAGCTTTCGTCTGGAAAACTCTTTCTCTCTCCTTCCTTCTGAAAAATAACTTTGCCGGGTAGGGTACTCTTGGTTGGAAGCCACTAGGCTTTTCTTCCCACCGCCAGCCTTAGGCAACCACTAATTTACTTTCTGTCTCTATTAGTTACCTGTTCTGTTCATTTTATATAAGTGGAATCATACAAATCTGTAATCTTTGGAACAGGCTTCTTTTGCCTAGCATATTATTTTGAAGATTCATCCATGTCGTAGTATGTATCAGTACTTCCTTTTTGTTGCTAAATAATATTGCATTGTATTGCATATAGCACATTTTGTGCTGATGGACATTTGGGTTGTTTTTATTTTTTAGCTACTAGGAATAATGTTGTGATGGACATCTGTGTACCAAATTTTTCTGTGAGTATATCTTTTCATTTCTCTTGATCATATACCTAGGAGTGGAATTGCTGGGTCAAATGGTAACTTCATGCTTAACTTTTTGAGGAACTGCCAGACTGTTTTTCTGAGTAGCTGCAGCACTTTACAATAATCCCACCATTAGTATATGAGGATGAGGGTTAAAATTTTGCCGCATCCTTGCCAACATTTTTTATGATCCTTCCTTCTGATTATAGCCATCCTACTGGGTGTGAAGGGGTATTCATTGTGGTTTTGATTTGCATTTCCTTGATGTGTGATGACGTTGGTCATCTTTTAATGTGCTTATTGGCCATTTGTGTATCTTCTTTGGAGAAATATCTATTCAAATCTTTTGTTCATTTAAAAAATTTGGTTGTCTTTTTATTATTGAGTTATAAGAGTTATTTATATATTCTGGATTCAAGCTATATTATCAACTATATGATTTGCAGAAATTTTCTCTCATTGTGTGGGTTGTTTTCACTTTCTTGGTGGTGTCCTTTGCAGCACAAATGTTTTAATTTGATGAAGTCTAGCTTATCTGTTTTTCCTTTCGTTTCTTGTGCTTTTGGTATCATATCTAAGAAACCACTGCCTAATCCAAGTTTCTGAAGATTTTTGCCTGTTTTCTTCTAAGAGTTTTATAATTTTGTCCCTTGCTCTTAGGTTTTTCATCAATTTTTAACTGATTTTTACATATAGTATGAGGTAGTCATCCAACTTTATTCTTTTGCAGGTGGATATCCAATTTTCTCAAAATTCTGTGCAATTTTAACACATGCCTGGATTTGTGTAACCATCATGATAACAAAGATATAGGACTGTTCTGTAATCACAACGATCCTTCCTGCTACACCTTTATAGTCACAATCATCTTTCCTCCCATGTCTCCAAATCTTGTCTACCACTTATCTGTTCTCCATCTCTATAATTTTATCATTGAGAATGTTACATAAATGGAAACATACAGTATGTAACCTTTTGAGATTGGTTTTTTCACTCAACACAATTCCCTTTAGATCCATCCAGTTTGTTATGTGTCGTATCAATAGTTTTTTTTGTGCGTGGATTCCTTGAGCATTTCCCTATAGACAATCATGCCATCTGTAAATAAGGATAGCTTTATTTATTCCTTTCCAATCTTTCTTCCTTTTATTTCATTTTTCTTGCCTTATTAAGCTGGTATGAATGTCCAGTACTATGTTGAATAGCAATGATAGGAAAAGACATCTTTGCCTTCTTCCTGAAAGCACTCAATCTTTGAACCTTAAGTATGAGGTTAGCTCTAGTTTTATGTGGATATTCTTTACTAGGTTAATGAAGCTTTCTTGTATTCCTAGTTTGCTGAGAGCTTTTATCATGAATGGATGTTGAATTTAGTCAAATGCTTTTTCTACATCCTTTGATATGATCATGTGGTTTTTCTTTTTTAATCTGTTGATAGTTGGATTACATTGATTTTCAAATATTGAACCAGCCTTGTATCCCTGGAATAAACCCCACTTAGTTGGGCTGTATAATTATTTTTATACATTGCTGGATACTATTTGTTAATATTTTGTTCAAGATTTTTGTATCTATATTCATGAGGGATATTGGACTGTAGTTTTCTTTTTTCTACTGGCTTCGTCTGATTTTGGTCTCAAGATAATATTGGCCTCATAAAATGAGTTGGAATTCCCTCCTCTTTTTTGAGAGAGATTGTGTAGAATTGGTGTTAATTCTTTCGTTTGGTAGAATTCTCTAGTGAAACCATCTGGGCCTGGAGATTCCTTTTTCAGCACTTTTTGAACTTTGAGTTTAATAGTAGTAGTTATAGAACGATTCAAATTATTTATTTCTTATTAGATGAGTTGTGGTAATTCGTGCTTTTCAAGGAATTAGTTCACTTCATCTAAGTTGACAAATCTATCTGTGCAGAGTTGTTCATAGTATTTCCTTATCCTTTTGATGTATGCAAGTTCTGTGGCGATATCTCCTCTTTCATTCCTGGTGTTGATAAGTTGTATCTTATCTCTTTTCTCTTTGTCAGTCTTTCTAGAGGTTTATCAGTTTTATTGATTTTTTCCCCAAAGAACCAGCTTTTTGTTTCATTCATTTTCTGTATGGTTTTCCCTTTTTCAGTTTCATTGACTTCTGCTCTTATCATTATGACTTCCTTCCTTCTGTTTGCTTTGAGTGTATTTTGCTGTTGTTTTCCTAATTTTTTTTTTTTTGGTGAGGAAGATTGGCCCAATGCTAACATCTGTTGCCACTCTTCTTCTTTTTGCTTGAGGAAGACTGCCCCTGAGCTAACATCTATGCCAATCTTTCTCTATTTTTTATATGTGGGATGCTGCAACGGCATGGCTTGATGAGCCATGTGTAGGTCTGCGCTGGGATCAAATCCATGAATCCCAGGCCGCCAAAGCAGAGCACACAGACTTAACCACTACACCACTGGGCCAGCCCCTTCTAATTTTTTAAGGTAGGATGGGAGCTTAGATTATTTGTTTGAGAGTTTTCTTCTTTTCTGCAGTAAGTATTTAGTGCTGTGAGTTTCCCTCTCAGCACTGCTTTTGGCTCCATCCTGCAAATTTTGAGGCATAGATGCATACCTCATTTTATTGCACTTCACTTCATCACACTTCACAGATATGGTGTTTTTTACAAGACCCTCCACCAACAAAAGGATTACAATTCACTGAAGGCTCAGATGATGCTTAGCACTTTTTAACAATAAAATATTTTTAATTAAGGTATGTACATTTTTTGGACATAATGCTATTGCACATTTAATAGTCTGCAGTATAGTGTAAACATAACTTTTATATGCACTGGGAAACCAAAAATTCGTGTGACTCACTTTATTGTGATATTTGCTTTATTGTGGTGGTCTGGAACTGAACCTGCAATATCTGTGAGGTATGCCTGTGTTGTATCTTTATTTTCATTCAGTTCAATGTATTTTTTTTTTATTTTACTTGAGACTTCTTCTTTGACCCATGGTATGTTTATACATGAGTTGCTTAATTTCCAAATGTTTGGAGATTTTCCTCTTGTTTTTCTGTTATTGATTTTTAGTTTTATTTCACTGTGGTCAGAGAACACATGTTTTATGGTTTGGGTTCTTTTAAATTTTGCAGGTTTATTTTATGGCCCAGGAGATGGTCTGTCATGGTGAATGTCCCATGGGCTCTTGAAAAGAATGTCTGTTCTGCTATTGGTGGATGAAATGTTTTGCAAATGTTCATCGATGGCGTTGTTCAGTTCTATATCCTTACTGATTTTCTAATAGTTGTATCAGTTGTTGAGAGAGGAATATTGAAGTTTCTAAGTATAATTTTGGATTTGTTTGTCTTTTTACTTCTAATAGTTTTTGCTTCCTATATTTTGTATCTCTGTTGTTTGCTGCATATACATTTAGATTTTCCATGTCTTCTTGGGGAATTGACCCTTCTATCATTATGTAATGTCCTTCTCTGTCTCTGATAATTTTCTTTGTTACAAAATCTATCTTATCTTTTGTCTCTGTTTGCATGAGATATCTTTTTACGTCCTTTTATTTTCAACCTACCTATGTCATTATGTTGGAAGTGGATTTCTTGTAGACAGCGTGTTTGGGTCATTTATGGTTTTTTAAAAACCACTCCACCAATCTTGCTTTTAAATTGGTTTATTTAGGCCATTTACATTTAATGTAATTGTTGATATATTAAGGTTTAAGTTTGCTGTTTTATTTTTTGTTTTCTGTTTGTTTCCTCTGTTTTTTCTTTTTATTCATTATTCCTGCCTTGCTGTATGTTACTTGAATCTTTTTAAAGAATTCCATTTTGGTTTATTTACACAAGTTTTAAGTATTTTTGTATAGATTTTTTAGTGGTTGCTCTAATTATTACATTATACATAGGTAACTTATCACAGTCTACTAATGTCAACATTTTAACCTTTGGGAAGTTTTCAGCCATTATTCATTCAAATACTTTTTCAGCCCCACAGTCTTTCTTCTTTTTTCCTGAGACTCCAGTGATATAAATGATCTATCCTTTTTTCATTTTCCCACATGTCCCAGAGGCTCTGTTCATTTCTTTCCGGTTACTGCTGGGAGGGGGTGCAAGTTCAGCTCCCTGCTAGGTCCCACCAACATGAGATGGAAAAATGGGGAATGAAGGGTTGACTCTCACCACCTCATTGATGCCAGGTGAGGATGGCCCCACTGACATTACTTCAGTGAGGAAAATGGAGTGCCAACTAGCACCACCTTTTTGCCACCAGGGAGTAGGGTGGAGGTTCAGCTCCCTGTTTGATCCTGCCGACACTACGCCTGTGGGGGAAGACAGAGGGCCAACTCAACCTGCCTAACTGCTGCCATATGAGCCAAACGTGGGTGTCTGTATTTGGCACCACCGACACCACAGGAAAGGGGTAGTTTTTCCTTTGATATATAGCTAGAGTAGAGTGGGTATTATCAAAAAAGTTTTCTGTTCTGCTACGCCACCTTTTGTTCGATTATTTAACTAAAGGGAACAGGTTTTTCTTAGGGGCTTTTTTTTTTAGTCTGGGCCTCTTGGCAGTTTCAGGTTGCAGGCTTCTCCAGGACCCTATCTGCAATATATGAGAGGCAATAAGAAACCTCAGGCAACTCACCTCTGTAGTGTTCCTCACATCCTAAAGTCCCTAGGCAGTCTAGTTTCTCCTTTCCACTTTTCACAGTCTTCCTATGCTTGATTATTATTTTATCCAGGGTTTTTTTTTTTGTTGTAAGAGGGAAGTCTAGTGAGAAATAAGCCATTAATTTTGAAAAAACATGTATTAGTTCTTTCCTTCTACTTTCTTTGGATATATTTTGTTGCTTTTTTTTATCTGTATTCTTGAGTTGACTGTTCATTTATTATCAGTCGAAATAGTTCATGTATTATCAGTTGAAGTATATTTGAATATATTGGAATAAATAAATAAATTTAATGTTACAACTTTCTTATGAGTACCACTTTAGCTACATATCATGAGTTTTGATGGGTGTTGATGTCCTTCCTGATCATTTCTGAACAGTTTAAATTTCTGTTTTGATTCTCCATTTAACACAAGAGTTATTTAGAAGAGTGGTATTTAAAATGCCAAGTGGATAGATGGGAGGCAGAACTGTCTTTCATGCCTGCATATTTCTACGTTAAGGCCAGGCAGGTCCTCAGAGAGTTAGGCTTTTTCTGAGAAGCTCTCATAGAAAAGTGAGATTAGAAATTTGGTCCTCTGCTATTCTTTTCCTGTTCCTTATTCTTAAGGTGTTTATTGTGTGCTTATATTTAATAAGTCTCAAGATGCTTGGTCTTGACAAGGAGAAAAAAAAAAGTTAAGGCATAGTTCCTGCCTTTAAGAAGTATAGTATCTAGTTGGGGTGATGGTGTGTATACCCAAACCAGTTAAATAGCAATTCCTGGCAGTAGTGACTAAATTACTAGCAATGGCGGTTGAGAGAAAAGGGAAATCAGTGAAGGCTAAAGTAGTTGGGGGAAAACCTCTTGGAGGAGGGAGAAGTATTTGAATTAGACCTTAAAAGATAGATAAGATTTAAATATGCAGAGAGGAAATGGAAGAATGTTTCAGGCTGAGAGGTTGGCATATCAAAGGCTACCATTGGTGGAAATGGGAAAGTTGAGTTGTGGTGGGAGAGGAAGATGAATTCAGTTTTAGCTGTGTTGAGTTTTGGATGATTATAGGACATCCAAGAGGGAGATACCCTGGAAGTTATTTATCCTCATTTAGTGATAAGCTAGTAGTCTGTTCTCTCTTGGCTTGGTCAGAGGAATACAGTGCTCTGGTTTGGATAGTATTTTGGTTGAGTATATGTGTCATAGGTGGTATACCAGATATCTTCTATTTACCCTTCTGGATCCACTCTCCATCCTTTTATAGCCTGCTCTGTGCCCTAGGAGGCTAACCTCTATGGATTACATCAGTGAGCTCCCTTCCCTTCTTGGCTTCTGGGTAGGGTTTGGGCAGTGGAGATCCCTGGCCAGAAAGCAAAAGGAGGGAAGAAACTGAGGTCAGGGAGTTTATTCCTGGCTTCCTCATTGCAGGATCACCTCAGGCTGTCCCTTAACTAAAGGTCACAGCTCCTCTCAAGGGGACCCTTTCTGTACCACGTTCTTCTTTTTCTGGTATCTATTCCCTTCCCTGATCCTTTGGGTGTAGGGGTGGTAACAGCCCCAAGTTACTGCACTATGTATCCTTCTTGGTTTTCCTATATCCTGCCCATACCTTGGTAGATAGTCCTTTTGTTAAACTTTCCACTAATTATGCTAATTTGAGTGTGCCATCTGTTTCCTGCTGGGACCCTGACTAATACAGATGAAGTCTTAATTTTCAAAGACTTAGAATACAATAAAATAAGCCTAACAAAATATGACTAAAAATGATTCAATCTGTCTCTCTCTGATTAATCTAGGCTCTTGCAGTGCTTCCAGATAATCATTCTGAACCGCAGTCTTCAGAGTATCACAGATGTGGAGAAGTGCCAGTTCATGGAATATTAACAATAGCTAGCATTTATTAATTACTTACTCTTTCCATGCGCTGGGCTAAACACGTTTTACATGCATTAATTCACTTAACCTCCACAACAACCCTATGAAGTAAGTAATGTTTTTTTATCTTTTCATGGGTGAGGAAACTAAGGCTTAGAGAGATTAAGTAGCTTGTCGGAGATTTCACAGCTAAGAAAGCAGAGCTGGGCTATAAACTCAGGTCTGTTTGACTCCATAGCTCATGTTCTAAGTTCAAAGTGTGGTCCTCAGATCGGCAGCATCCAGGAGCTTGTTAGAAATGCAGAATCTCAGGCTTCACCTCACACCTCCTCAGTCAGGGTCTGCATTTTAACAAGATTCCCGGGGAATTCACATGAACGTTTGAGAAGCCGTGCTCTAAACCGTATTGTCCTGCAGCCTAACTACTGTAGAAAGTTCCGTTTGATTGGTGCTGGGTAAAAAGAACATTTACCAAAAAAAGAAAAAATGATTATGTGAGGTGATAGTAATCATTTCACAATGTATGTGTATATCACAATATCATGTTGTACACCTTAAATATATACAATTTTATTTTGTCATCCATACTTCAGTAAAGCTGGGCGAAAAAGGATATTTACCTTTCTGTGCTCTTTAACCTCGGCATCATATGGCTTCTAGCTGGAATCTGCAAAACCAGTGCTATCATTTTTGAGACAAGGCCATTGAGAGCCAGTTGAGAATCTAACCTGGTGAGACATGCCAGGAAGCAGCTGGAGCTGCCACTGTTGGGGAAAGGAGAGCTTAGACATAGGTTGCAGCCAGGAGTATTTCATGGTTGGATGTCAAACATATCTTACATACACTTTTACATGCACCTTTACAGCACCTATAGCTGCTGCATTTAAGAGAATCTGGAATCTGTGTAGACTTGGCTAGTCCTCAGTAAAACTGGTCTGCTCAGAATGTTGAATTTAAGGCCCTTAGGCTCTCCTTTCTATAATGTTTGTTTCCCACCCCCATCCCTTAGTCAGTACCCTTAGTCACTACCCACCATGTCCCCATGTCCTTCCTCTCACCCTTTTCTTGTCCCTGTCGATATCTGTTTTAAGAAAGCATATCAGATGTTAAACCTATGAAATGTGCTCCATCTCATTAGTCATCAGGGAAATTCAAACTAAAACCACAAGATACCACTATGCATCATCAGAGTGGCTAAAATGAAAAAGGACTGACAATACTATGTATTGATGAAGCTGTGGGTCAGTTGGAATTTTCGTCCACCCTTGGTGGTAGCGTATATTGGTACATCTACTTTGGAAAACTATATGGTAATATCTACTAAAGCTGAACTTATGCATACCCTATGACCAAGTAATTTCACTGGTGGACTTTTTTTCTCCCCACAGCCCCCTGGTACATAGTTGTGTGTGTGTTTTTTTTAAAGATTTTATTTTTTTTTCCTTTTTCTCTCCAAAGCCCCCTGGTACATAGTTGTGTATTTTTAGTTGTGGGTCCTTCTAGTTGTGGCATGTGGGATGCCTCCTCAGCGTGGTTTGATGAGCAGTGCCATGTCCACGCCCAGGATTCGAACCGACGAAACACTGGGCCGCCTGCAGCGGAGCGCGCGAACTTAACCACTCAGCCATGGGGCCGACCCCTAGTTGTGTATTTTTAATTGTGGGTCTTTCTAGTTGTGGCATGTGGGATGCCGCCTCAGCATAGTTTGATGAGCGGTGCCATGTCCGCGCCCAGGGTCCAAACCAGCGACAAACTTAACCACTCGGCCACGGGGCTGGCCCCTCACTGTTGGACTTTTAAGCAAGAGAAACTCCCCTATGTGTGCGCAAGGCCACACATGCATAGACAGATGTCTATTGAAGAATTTTGTTTGTGATAGTTAAAAATGGACACAACCTAAATGACCATCAACAGAATGAATACATAAATTTTGGTGTATTCATCTGATGGAATTCCATAAAGTACTTAAAATGAATTATAACTACATGTAGCAACATAAAACTAGAGCAAAATGTATCAAAACCAAAAAGTTACATAAAAGTCTGTATACAATTACATTTATGTAAGACAGAAGAACACAAAAAATATAATGTTTATGGTACATGCACAGATAATAAAAGGACAAAAGTTCTCATTAAATATTTGTGTACACACACACACACACACACACACAGCCTAGCTCTAGTTGCAGAGCTAGGATGAGAAGCCACTATTCCTGCTGCTGCTGCTTCTCTTTTTTTTTAATCGAGAGTTTATTTTTTAGAGCAGTTTAAAGTTGACAGCAAAATTGAGGGGAAGGTACAGAGATTTCCCATATTCCTTATTCTTCTTTAACCTAAGTAATGGAGGCTTCAGACTCCAAAGGGTCTGCACAATCATGACTTAGCTCCCTGTCTCCAGTAGCTAGGCCTGTGTAGCTCAGAACACGTGAGGGGAGCCTGGGGAGTATGGGGGGTCAATGGGGTTAACGGTCTCTTTTACATGAAGGCAGGGGGCAAAGTTGCTACAAGTTTTTTTTTTCTACATCCTCACCCTATGACTACTGGCCAGGAATGCTGAGTTTGACCTTTCTAAGGATATCAGTAAACAGGGTAACATGAAACACTAGTAAACAGGTGACTGTTCCAGCCTACGCCGAACTCCTCAGCACTTCTCCGTCATGTTGGACTAGCTCTGGCAGCTGGACGCACAGCCCAGCTCAGAGAACAGAAAAGCTGTAAATGGTCTCTGGTGTAACTAAAATGGACTTCTGGCAGAGCGCTTGAAGCGAAATTCTAAGTCCTGAATGACACAGGTTTTAACGTTAAGGATCTGCAGGGCATTTAGGAATTCTTGAAAACGAAGGGCGGTACATGGTCCCTGCTCTCCCTGACCTACTGTGGTTACTTTTTGTCTCAGTTATTTAGTAATTGGCTTTAAATTCCCCGGGCTGTTAAGACCTTGAAAATCTGCCAGAGGGGTATGTGAGACAGAGAGAATAAGAGAGTTTTAGAAGGGCAGTGAGCAAAAGAAGAAAAGAGGAGACTCTTTTGAATGAGTTCTTTCCATTCTTTGATGTTGGAATTGATGGTCTGCCCACCTATTTTGGGCATTTGATCTAGTCCTGAGAAGAGCCTTAAAGAGGTCTGGCTTCTGGTCCCAGAACCACCTCTTCTTACTACCTCTGTGACCTTAAGAAAATCAGTTAACCTCTCTGAACTTCAGATACCTCATCTATAAAATGGTGATAATCATAGTATTTACCTAGTGCGGTTGTTGAGGTACGTAAAGTGCTTAGCACAGTGCCTGGCACATGGTAAGAGCTCAGTAAATTAAGGATGATCATTCTTCTTGTTACAGCATCATGGTGTCGACGAAAATAATCCATATCCAATCTATAAATGAAAATTTGGGTGAGTTTATTCTGAGCTTAAATCTGAGGATTATAACCCGGGAGAGTCTTTCCACAAAGGAACAGAGCACTCCCAAGAGGTGGGGGGGGGGGTATACAGGGTCGTTATATACCCTCAAAGAGGATGTTTCACATATGATTGGAATGTCCCTTTTACAATAGTCGTGAGACTGCTCTGTCGGCACAGCGATTGATGGAAATAGCAGGTAGGTCTTCTGTCTCAGTGAACACAGCAGGGTGGCAGTCTGTTGTCTCCAGCTGGGTGGTCACAGGTGAGCTGGGAGGTGAGTGCAGCAATCAGTTCCTAGCCTAAGGAAAAAAAGTTGCATCTTTATCTCAAGGGCCTTTGTTCTGGCCATAGGAAATGTCTAAGCAGATATGCAATGCGTGCTCAATAGCCAGTCAGGCCCTTTTGGAGGACAAAAAGAAGTCAGGCGGAATTAGGTTTATACCAAATGGCTTCCTCATATACTCCAATATATCCTATTGCTTGCCATTTTTATTTGTCAATGGAAGCAAAGGAGGAGAGCATTTGGAGCAGGAGAGGGAAATCTACATAATGCCAAATGCAGCAGCGAGGTCAAGGAGAATGAGAATTGAGAAAGGCAAGGGTTTAGAGACTTGATTAGAAACACTGAGTGATATTTACATTTGAGACTTATCTTCTGAGCTCCTTATTGTTCTCGAAATGGGAATCAGAGTTTAAAAAGAAAACCCATCACTTTCTGTGGTCAGGATGCATATTTACTTGAACTTCAGAGCAAGCAATGTTTATGGGGCGACTAGGTAAGAAGGTAGCTGCAGCTGTGACAGCCATAGCAGACTCTTGCCAAGCTGTCCATTAGAACTTTCTGTAAGATGGAACTGTTCTTTATCTGTGCTAATACACATGCGGCTGTTGAGCACTTGAAATGTGGCTAGTGTGACTGAGGAACTGAAATTTTAATTTTATTTAAACTTAGTTTAAATTTATATAGCCACATATGGGTAGTGGCAGCTATCAGTCTAATTGGGGAAGCAGGGCTGTACTCTTGAAACCAGTTAAATACCGAAAGGATTGGGGTCAGACAATAGAGACTTAATTGTTCAGAAAAAGAGTGATGGCTTCTGTGATGGAGAATTTAAGGAGAGTCTTGTAGAGCAGGTGAAACTTGCGCTTGACCTTGAAGGATGTATAGTGTTCGGATGGGAGGAAAGAAGGTAGGAGGTCATCCCAGGTGGGTTGGAAGAGGTGGGCAAAGTTTTAGAGTTAGAAATGCCTCTTTTATGAGAAGTTTGAGGACAATGGCCATTCTAGAATAGAGCATTCATATTAGAAGTGAGGTGGGTTAGGGCCGAGTCATAGACAGCCTTGAATGCCAGAACAAAGTGTTTGGGCTTTGTCCATGTAGGCCAATGTTTTGCAAAGCTTGCTTAAAATACAGATTCCAAGGCCCCACCCTGCCCTACTTAGGAAATCAGGATTTTAAGCAAGCTCCCCAGGTGTGTAGGATGCACATTCCAGTTTGAGATCTATTAGATATGCAGAAGGGAGCCCTGGAAGCTTTTGGTCAAAGGAGTGACATGATGATAGAGGTATCATAGGAAGCTTCATAAGGTGGGAAGGTGTAGGATATAGAAACTGGGTTAAGGAAACCAGTTAGGTGACTGTTAAAGTGGTTCAGATATAAACTTCACAAATCCAGATCTTCTCTTTGGCTCATATCCTTGGCATTGTCAAATTGATTCCTAATATTTCCCTGCAGCCTATATTTTAATTTTCCACATAATTTGTTTGCTGTTTTAAATGGCTAGGGCCCAGGTACCAGAGCCTGACTTCCTAGATTCAAATCCCAGCTCTACTATCGAAGCTGTTTTAGCTTAGACAAGCCACTTAACTTTTCTGTGCTTCAATGTCCTTATCTATAAGGTAGAGACGATGATAGCTCCTATCTCATAAGGGCATTGTGAGTATTAAATGAGATCATAAATGGCTTACAACAGTACCTGGCACATAGTAAGCACTCAATTAATGTTGGTATTAATTAATATAAGGAGCTCCTTTAGTTTATTCCAATTCGTATAATAGTTAAAGCTAATCAGTCACTTTTCACAAAAAAAGTGTTAAATATGCCCATTCTGAACATTAAAACCAAGCCCTAGACTTTTTGCTTACTTATTGTATTTCAAAGCATAATTCTTCACTTAATTTAACATATGATTATCCTTCATAAAATAAGTCTAAATAGAGGTGCTGGCCCCGTGGCCGAGTGGTTGGGTTCGCGCGCTCCACTGCAGGTGGCCCAGTGTTTCGTTGGTTCGAATCCTGGGCGTGGACATGGCACTGCTCATCAAGCCACGCTGAGGCAGCGTCCCACATGCCACAACTAGAAGGACCCACAACGAAGAATATACAACTATGTACCGGGGGGCTTTGGGGAGAAAAAGGAAAAAAAAAATAAGTCTAAATAGAGGAAAAATTGCTCTACCCACTGAATGTATTAACCTATGGTTAGCTCTTGGACATAAATTATATTTATTTTTAAACTTCCCACTTTTTATATTGCTACTAGCTTTCAATGAATGCTGTTTATGATATTTATTTCAGAAAAAAGAATGGACTCTTTGTTCTTCTGGGGGACTGATAATGAAAATAAAATTCAAGTTCTCGTCTGGGCACGTGGCCTGGCGTCAGTGACCCCACGATGTACCGTAGGGTGCGGCAACAGCTTTTTCAAGGAATGAGAAAGTCTCCTTAGGTGCCTGACTTGGTAGTTTGTAAACTTCTGGCTGCTGCTTCATTCTTCTTCCGCATCGCCTGTACAGAAGCTTCTCGTAGCCTTTCCAGTTTCCTTTGACAGTCAGCTGCCTGAAGCACCTCTCAAGATGTACCTTCAAGTCTTGAGGGCAGAGAGGCAAGGAAACAGCTAAGGACCCATGAGAGCCACCTATCCACTTCCGAGACAGGCTGAGCCAGGAAATTGCCTTAGACTCTTCTTTCTGCTCTCAGAAACCAAGTCGCTCCTAACTTTGTTCACTTAGGTTCTGTTAGGTGGTTGAAAAAGATGAGTCTGTGACATGGTTGATTAAGGTTCTTTTTTTTTTAATGTTTTGAACAGATGAATACATATTTTCCCTACCATCTCCCTAGATGTCCATTTCCCTTCCTTGGAGTCAGTCACTGTTACCAGTTTCTTGTGTGTCCTCCCAGAGATATCCTCTACGTATTTGTATATGTACACCCTTATTTTTTATACAAATTGTAGCATACCATCAATGCTATTCTGCACCTTGCTTTTTTTTTACTTAATATGTAGAATATTGTTTTATATCAGTGCATAAAGGGCTTGATGGCTGCATGACTGCACAGTATTCCATGATTATTGTAGATGTACCAGAATTTCTTTAAGCAGTCTGTTGGTGGATGTTTAGGTTGCGTCCAATCTTTTGCTATTGTAAATATGCTTATAAATATTATATTTCATGTGTGGGAGTATATCTCTAGGAGAAATTGATTAGGGCACGTTGGTCATTGGCTTGTTCAGTTGTTTGATGGATATAAAACCACGTGTGGAATCAAAGCTTCTAGGAGGCCTAGCCATGCCTAACTACATGGATGTCACAGGGTGTTAAACTAGAAGCAGTCTTAGAGATCCCAGAGAGGGCCAAGGTCACATAGAGATTTAGAGGCAGATCCAGGATTTACTCCAGCCCATAATGTAGCTCTTTTTACTACATCACACTGCTGTCTCTCAGAGGGATTTGGCACTGCCTGACTTCTGTCCTGACGGGCAGGACTGCGCATTATCTGGCTCACTGTGATCTCATTACCCTGTCTTTGCCAGATTTCTCTTTCCAGGCTCTGACTTTGCCAACCTAATGTACCCTGTCTTCCCTGCTGCTCTAACTTCTCCCACTAATAATAACCCCATCTTTTTTTTTTTTTTTTAAATTAGAGCTGAAGTCCTTTACGGTTTGGGGACCCTTTAGTAGTAGAGCCAAGGAGAAGAGGCAGGAGTGCTGGGGAGGTGATCTGGTAATGGCACAAGATTCATGATCTTACCTGTTGCTTGCTACTCTTAGCTCGTCCATTGAGTCATCATGCAGTCTAGGAGGAGTCCCTTTCTTCTTGTGGCCCTGCTGGAATATCTCTTTCCTTTGGCCATAAGGTAGAGCACCTCAAGATCCAACAAGCGCATAATGTGCCCAATAAGAAAGAATACGAAAGTGTGTGCAGATAGTTTAATTCTTACTGAATTGTACTAGGGAGCAAACTGCAGGTGATATTCTTTGTGAGCAGCCTGACGAAATCAAGGGCTTTGGTACAGGAACAGACCTTTGTGTGTGGAATGACTGTCTTAACTCTGTCTTAGGCCATAGAGAGGTCAACTGCTGCCAATATTTATGAAATGCACACGATGGTGATGTCGGATAAACATCATCATGATAAACATCACGATGTTGATAAACATCATGTTAGAACAGATTGTAGAGCTGTGCCTAGGACAGTTTTTCTCAAAGTATGATCCTCTGAGCACCTGCATTGCTCGAAGGAAGGGGCAGTGGAGTCTATAAATAGTCCTCCTCTCCAAGAGATTCTTATGTAAATGTAACTATGAGAAGTACTGTTGAAGGAATGGTACACTGGGAAGATGGTCATGAGCCTTTGAATTTGGGGTGGCCTATAAAATTTGTGACAAGAGCGGACTAGCAATTCCAGGTAGCATACAATTCTTTCACTTGAGAAGACAAAGATTGAGTTAGGTGGCCCCCCACATGTTCCACAGACTCTCCGCTGCTATCGTAACCCTTATCATGCTGTATGGTAACTGAATGTTTTTGTCCCTTCCCCATATAATCCAGAGGGTTCTTAGTTACAAGCAACAGAAATTGACTGTAATTTGAGAAGAAAATGTTTATCTTGAAAGCATATTGAATAGCTCACAGAATCACAGGGTGGACTGGAGAACCAGACCCAGAACTCCATAGCCAACGTCACAGCTGCCACAGTTACCACTACTGCCACTGCCAGCAGGAATAGTGTGTTAGCTCAGATCCTCAGAGAAGCAGATACCAAGCTGGGTTTAGACATGGAAGAGATTTATTGGGGAAAATGCCTGTGAGAGAAAATAGGGAGAGAGCCAGAGGAAGCTGAGAGAGCTGTCAGATTGCAGTGTAAATCTGACCATTAAGGATGAGAGAAGGAAAGAAGAAGGTGAGGTAGGAAGAGTCACAGACTGAAGTGCAGTGCTAACAGTTTGGCCAGGCTGATGGGGAGCCCTGTTGCCAAAGTTGCAGGTCACATAGTCCTGTGTCTCCCAGAAATGAGCTTGACTTAGTATCCCTACTGTGTTCAGTCATTGGCTGGGATCAGTGTGGCCTCAGAGCAAAGTAGCAAATATTGGAGTGAATTCATAGCACAGCACCTGGGGCAAAGGTCAGTTACACTCCCCACATTGGAAGAACTGAAAGGCACATTTTAATGACTATCTCAATTGAAGATTTTCCACTTCTTTGGGTCACTGGCTACCAAATCAAGGGGTGGATTTTTGGATTGAGTGAGCCTGTCATATGCCTGTGCCCTGACTGCAAGGGGGACCTGCTTCCCACCGAGATTCCTATGCTCTCTCCCCCAAATAAAGGGGTTCAAATGCTGGACAGCAACACCCCCCAAAAAGACAAATGTCTACTATACCATGTGAACTCCTTAAGAGGAGGATCTTTGTCTTGCTCATTGCTATTACAAATATTTACAAATAAATGTTTATTGAAATAATTGAATGAATGTGGCCAGCTGGTGTTTAAATGACCTTACACACACGCACGCACACACAGTCAATTTAGTCATCATGGAAATGCAAATCAAAAACCACTAGGATGGCTATAATGAAAAAGACAACAAGTGTTGCTGAGGATGTGGGGAAACACACTGCTGATGGAAGTGTGAAATGGTACTGTCACTTTGGAAAAGTCTGGCAGTCTCTCAAAAGTTTACATGTAGTTACCATGTGATCCAGTATTTTACTTGTATGTATATAGCCAAGTGATTTGAAAACATGTTTATGCAAAAATGTGTACACAAATATTGCTAGCTGCATTATTCATAATAGCCACAAGTGGAAACAACTGTGTAATGGTTAATTTTATGTGTCAACTTGGCTAGGCTGTGGTGCCCAGTTGTTTGGTCAAACACCAGTCTAGATGTGTTCTGAAGGTGTGTTTTAGATGTGATTAATATTTAAATCAGTAGATATTGAGTAAAACAGATTACTCTCCATAATATGGGTAGTCCTCACCCAATCAGTAGAAGATCTTAGAAGCAAACACTGAGGTCCCTTGATAAAGAAGGAATTCTGCCTCCAGACTGCAATGTAGAAATTCTGCCTGAGTCTCTAGCATTTGTACTCAAGACTGAAACAACAACTCTTTCCTGAATTTGCGGCCTGCTCGCCTGCCCTGCAAACCAGCCCCCATACTTGTGTGAACCAATCCCTTAAAATATCTCCCTCCCCTCCCCACCACTCCTCGTTCTATTTCTCTGGAGAACCTTGTCTAATACAAACCCTTATGTCCATTAACTGATGACTGGATAAACAAAATGTGGTCTATCCATACAATGGAATATTATTCACCATAAAAAGAAATGAAGTACTGGTACATGCTACAACATGGATGAACTTTGATCACACTATGCTTAATGAAAGAGGCCAGACACACAAAAGGGCATATATTGTATGATTCCATTTATATGAAATGTCCAGAATAGACAAATCCATAGAGATGGAAAGTAGATTAGTGGTTGACTAGGGCTGGGTGGGGGGGCTGGGTAAAGGCGGGAAGGAATGGGGAATGAGGGTTTAATGAGTATGAGGTTTCTTTTTGGGCTGATGAAAATGTTCTGGAACTAGGTAGTGGTGGTGGCTACACAACTTTGTACTAAAACCACTGAATTGTACACTTTCAATGGGTGAATTGTATGGTATGTGAATTATATCTCAATACAGCCATTATTTTAAAAATAAATAATATCCATTACCTCCCCCCCCCCCCCCCCACTGTCCCCTCTACCAGGCGATGTAAGTGAGCCTGCCAATTGCCTGGCAACACCCACCATTGCCAAATTTCATGTTGCATTTTGTGACAGCACTTCTTTCCCTTCATTGCTAATTTAGACGATCATTTAAACCAGATTTCTTAAAAGAAAAATGCTAGGGCTGAGGGCTGCAGGGAACTCATTTGTTGGGATTTGACTCCAGGCCCAGATCCCACCTATGAATGGTATCGATGAGGGAGTGGCTCAGAACAGGATAGGCAAAAGTCTTTGTCTTCAGGGAGTTTAAAGTGAAAAGAGAAGGCCCAGAGGATATATGACTGATCTTGCGTTAGATGTCTTTTAAGGATTCAAATGGTCCAAACTGAGCATTCTATAGAAGGAAGCCATTCTTCCATTCTAGCTACTGATTCTCCAGGCCTTGCCTATCACCTTCCACAAATTAGTGTTCTGCTTCTGGCCTGTCATCACTTGCTGCACATCTCTCTCCTTCCTCTCCTCTTCCTTTGTGTACGCCCACCACCTCTTACAAGTCAGCTCTTGCTGTAGTGGCTTTGAAAGCTCAAACTTATCCCCCCACCCTTATATGGTTCAGAGGGGTTCTGAATGCTGATAAGGATGCCAAGAGCTTTTAGACCCATTCTCTGTTCCTACTGAGTTAGGGGTTAGAGGTAGGAGTGAGGAGTCAAATCTTGGGTCTCCTTTTCCTGCAGAACTTTGGTTCTGCAAGAAGAGGAAACTGACCCTGAACACTACCTAGCATTCAAAGGGCAGCCTAGAGGTATCACCTCAGATGACCAGACCTTGGGAGATCAGTAGTGCTGTTAAATGGGGAAGGGGTTCCCAGGGCCTCAGCAGTCTCAGACTATCATGTTTCCAGCATCTCTAGTCCTAAGAAGAGTAAAGGGCCAGAGTCTAGAGATTGCCTGAAAGAGGAAAGAGTGTTGGATGGAAACAGGGTAAATTCTCAGTTAGTTTCTCCCAGCAGGGCAAAAGGAACAGGGAAATAAGAGACCAGAGGATTTAGTGACCTAAAGCGCCAGAGAGTCCTAGGGCTGAAAATGGAGAAGCTAGTGGGTGAGGGGGATCAGATGGCAGGAAATTTACAGGTCTATACCAGCCTTGGGGGAATCCAAAAAAATTGTAACAGTAGGGGCTCAGCCTTCAAGGAGCTTATGGTAATTTACTTGTGGAATAAAAATTAATATACTTGAAATAATTTGTAATTTGGTACTAAGCTGTGGTATTAACAAAAAAAAGTGCCATAGGATCTCTGGGAAGGGATAGATCATGTGGGCTGGCATCCTCTGTGAGCTGAATGTCTGACTGAGGCACTGGGTGTCCCAAAGGACTTTATGCCCCCAGCTACAGTGGCTACAGCTTTTAGAGATGAGTGTGCCTGAGTCCTGCATCGTTTCCTGGAGGAAGTGTGGGGGAGGAAGCTTTGTCATCATTGCCATTTGTCAATCACTATCATCTTCAGGAAGAACAACAATAAACATTAATTGAACATCCCTCCCAGAGTCTACACTTCTGTTGAGCAGGTGGGGCAAAAAGAAAGAGCTGAAGGACTAATTCAAGAGAGCATGTGCCAGTAGCACAAAGACTGGGAAAAGTGAGGGTTAGGGAGGTGAGAGAAGGTTTCTTAGAGGAGGTAGTGCTTGAGCTGACCCTTGAGGGAAGGTTAGGGTTTGGACTAAGGGGGAAAAGAGTGAAGGGGGCTTTAAATAGCCTCAACAAGGCACAGAGGTGGGAGTGAGCAAGGTAACTATGATTTAATGAGAAAACCTGCTGGACTGGAGCAAAGGATGTGTACCGTGGGCAATGAAGTTGGAGAGGCAAGTAGTGTGGTGATAGAGAGAGCCTTGAGTGGCAGACAGAAGGAGTTGTTTTGGAACAAAATAGGAAGGCCTTGTAGATTTGTGTATTTGGGGAGTGAGGAGGGTACAGGGAAGGAGGAGGAAAGGCTAAAAGAAAAACATTGGGATTCTGCATTCTTCCTAGCTTCAGTCTCCCATGCTAGGGTGACCACCTCATCCCACCTCAGCAAACTGAGATGAGTTTTTCACCCTACTTGAGATCTATCTTGAGAACAGGTTCTTAGAAGCCCGCAAGAAGTTCTGCACCACATATTGTTGGTGGAGAACCTTGTGCCAGTTGGAAAGTCCCAACCAGTCGACACTCTGTGTGACGTGTTCTCAGATAGTCTTGAACTGCCTTGTGAAACAGAAAGGGGGAAGGATCAGCCTGCTAACCCAGCTGCTAGCACAGGTGCAGACCAAGATGGGGTGTCTGCTTCAAGGTAACACCCTTTAGAAGTTGATCTCTCCCTGAATTAGCCCTGGAGAAAAGAGGCAGCAATTGCAGGAGTCTTAAAAACCAACACAACGACAAGACTGAGTCTTTCTTGAGGGCATCATTTTGGTGGCCGCCACTTAGCCACTCCGCACATAGATTCTTTTTACTGACTTGCCGCAGCAAAAGATTGGCACAGGCTCTGCTACATTTATGTTACCAGGAGGCAGATGTTTTCTCGTTTTCTCTGGGGTTTAGAATTATGCAAATGAAGCCATGAAAACAAAAGCTCAGTGAGGTGGGGGAGGATTGCTCTTCAGAATCCAGGCAGTTTTCAGAGCTCTTTGAGACACCCCTCTCAGTTTTCACTAACAGCTCGCTTGGCTCCTCTCCGGTCTCTTTAGGATTTGGCACTTCTTCAGAACCTTCCAGCCAGAGACCTGAAAGTTCATTCTAAAGTTCCTATCCTGGCCTCATTTTGCAAGTAGAGAAATCAAGGCATAGAATGAGCTTTGAGTGTCTGTGGGCTGACCTTGAGTCTTGACACCCCCCCCTTCCCCTTTTCTGTCTTCCCTCTGCTGCATACAGTTTGGCCTGGATAGGAAACTCTCTGACCCAATTGCCTCCCAGGTCTCTGCACCGCCCCCCGCCCCGTCCTATTGTCTTACCGTGATATTATCTGGAGGGCAATAGGACCTAGGGAGGTTCAACCCGGAGGCCGAGAGAGACACACCTGCGTAACCGCGTGGGTTGAGCGAGTGTGGGAGCAAGCTAAGTTAGGGAGGGCGGGGTAGAAGTGGGCGTTTCTGCTGCTCTTGGGGAAGAGGAAAGCTGTGGCTCCCCCCCTGTTCCAGGGATTGTGGTGAGAAGTGCTTCTGAGGATTGGCCCAAGCCGCTTTTTGTCGCGCCTCTCCACGCCGAGCATCCTTCGCTGCCCGCCCTGCAACTCGCAGGCTGGTTTTGTTTGGCCTCAGCTGTCTCTCCCATTTCGTCCGCCCCGCCGTCGGTGCCTTAGTTCCCGAAGCAGCAGACCTCTCACAGCTGGAACCGCGGGCCAGGCAGGACCCCGGCAGCAGAGGGCGCCCAAAAGTTTGGCGACATCTGCCCGGCTGGCTTGGCGCCCCGCACGTCGTGCATCTAGATAGGAAAGTTTCTCCGTGGAAAAGAAGCCCCTCCACCTTTCTCTCGATCCTGGAGCGCGCGCGCACGCGCTCTGCTCCTCTCCCCCGAGACTGAGCTCGGGGACAGGGTTGTGGCATTTCCTCTGCCCCTGGCCCGGCTGCCTTGGGGGCAGAGCTTGGGGAATCCGAAGAGCCATCCTGAGAACCCTCGACGCAGCGCGGATCCTGAGAGCGCCGGCGAGCGGGCGAGCTAAGAGCCACAGCCTAGCAATACCTAGGGTAGCTAGGCACTAAACTGAATCCGCGAAAGGACGCTCAGGCTGCGCCCCCTCTTCTTCTCTGGCTCAGTTCTCGGCTGGTTTGAGAGGGCACTGCTGCTGAGTGTTGGTGCCAGGACAGCGTGGCTACCCCCCTACCTTGGGGTCTGCAAAAGAAGCCGCCACGGGAACAGCTGTTCCCATGGCCCTTCACGAGCCTGGAATTGGACTCTGGACTAGGCGCTAAGATGATTGCTTTTGTCTTGTCCAAGTTTCACATCACGTATATTGACGAATCCTGGACCAATCGAGAGTCAAGTTCAAAGTGGTACTGCTGGGCTCTCCATCCCAGACTCCAAGTCTAATTTGAGACTAGAAGAGAGGAGTCCCCTGCTCTAACTAGTAGATTCTGGAATCGGACTTGACTGCTCTCTTCGCTAATACTTGGACTGCAGTGGCTACAGAGTTTTCTTGGGGGGTAGGGGTGGGGGATGCTCTGAAGACCAGACCACGACGCTCAGAACCTCGACAATGGACCGCGTTTATGAAATTCCTGAGGAGCCAAGCCTGGATCCCATTTCATCTCTGGAGGAAAATGTCATCCGTGGGGCCAACCCCCGATTTACCTTTCCATTTGGCATCCTCTTCTCCACCTTTTTGTACTGTGGGGAGGCTGCGTCTGCTTTGTACATGGTTAGAATCTATCGAAAGAATAGTGAAACCTACTGGATGGCATACACCTTTTCCTTTTTTATGTTTTCATCCATTATGGTCCAGTTGACCCTCATTTTTGTCCACAGAGATCTGGCCAAAGACAAGCCACTATCACTGTTTATGCATCTAATCCTCTTGGGACCTGTTATCAGGTGAGCAACTTTTTAATCTCTTCCTTCCCCACCCCCCAGATTTGTGCAGAGAAAGATGAAGCTAATATGTACAAGACTGGTACTGTGCCTCTAATCTACTCAATTCTCCCATTCCTTCCCACTCTTGGCTTCCCTGTTTACCATCCAAAAAAATCTTATCTGAAATCTTAAATGCCACCACAATGAACATGTGGCATGTACCTGTGTTCCAAAACTAGGTATGGTATCATTGGTAAGACCTCATTAGACAATGTTTACTATCTGGAATTGGGTTTTGAAAATTGGTATGGGACCAACTGATGTGGTCACTGTGCACACAGGCGGGAGCTTCAGCGTGTGTTATTTGGACTTTGCCTTTTAGATGCTCTGTAAATTGGAGGAAAGTTCCTTCCCCACTTCATCCCATCTCACATTCAGTTTCTTTACCCTGAGCTGCTTGGACTGGTGCTGCCACCATTTTCAAATTTTCCAGAGTTATTTGTCATCTAGAAAATATGTTAAGCCATCTGTGGTCATCTGGTACCCCAACCCATTGTACTTCATTATTGTCTTTCAGTTCATCCACCTCCTGTTTATCTCTTTGTATCTTTCTGCAATAAAGGCACACAGTTAGAAGGGGGCAAAGAAAGACAGTCCACCTCTCTATCTGGATGCTGTAGCACAATGTAATAGTACCAAGTCTTTCCATTCACATTGCCTTTAAGGGGCAAGGGTGTGCCTTATCCTAGGGAGACAGGTATTTGTGTCACCATCTCATTTGAATGCTATGACATTTTCAAGATAGGGAGATGTTGCAAAATTTATGAGTTCAGGAGGAAGGAATGGACCAAGTTTGTCTTTATTGCAAGAGAGGCAGAAACCTGCAGTCAGCTGAGGAATGTGGGTCAGAGTGTTGATATTGTAATTGTAATGGGGAGATAGTTCATTCTTAGAGAAGTAAACACAGTCTGAAACTAAGGGTGAAACTTCTCCCTTAGAATTTTTTTATCAATATATGTGTAAATGGGGAGGAATCGATTAGGCTCCATCAGAGAAAATATGGGCTATCAACAGAAACAGTGGCCTGGAATTCAGAAGTCCTGGAATCTAGTCCTCCCTCTGTCATTGACTAGTTGCATGACCTTCGTGAAATCTCTGAAGATGCCTTGGACCTCAGTTCCTTCATCTGTAAAATAAATGAGTTGGGCTACATCACGGGTCTCAAATTCAGACGCTTACAGGGCCAGGCAGGTGTCATAAATGAGTGAAGCAGGCCAAGTATGAAAGAAACAGTAGCTTCATGTGTGATGATAAATGAAAATGAAGTCTCAGTGTTAGAGAAATGACGGAGAGTCGTGAGTACAGTGGCAGTCTGGAGGCCACATGATCTGCCTACAGGAGGCAGCTGCTCTGCAGCTCCAGCCCATTGTCTCCCTGTTGGATGTCAGACCCAGTATTGCCAGATCCCCCAACTTTTCAGGAGTGTCTTCCAAGACAGGATTTCATGTGAAATATCATGATTTTAAATTTTGGCAACTAATTTAAAACACAGTATGGGCCAAACAAACCACAGCTGTTGGTCAGATGTGACTCAACTGGCCTATATGCAACCTTGGGACTAGGTTAATCTAAAGATCCTTTCCAGTTCTAAATCTTTGAAGTTGAGCTGTAAAGGGAAGACCTCATCTTGCACTTGGAACCAGGAAATTTAGAGATGTCACTAAGGAACAAGGAAACCATTCTTCTTTCCCTTTTCAAATGCAGTATATTGAGTTAACAGATCAAGCACTCTCAAGAAGCAAATATCAGCAAAAACCGCCCCAGTCCCCAGTTTTGACTTCCCTTATTTGCTTTGTGGCCTCCCAAGCCATCCTTGATTTGGACCCTCCATATGGAGTGTTGAGTACCGTATTTCATTTTTGTCATTTAGCTTCCATTAGAAATGATTTGGCGGGGGCGGCCCCGTGGTCGAGTGGTTGAGTTTGCGCGCTCCGCTTCAGTGGCCCAGGGTTTTTCTGGTTCGGACCCTGGGCACGGACATGGCACCGCTCATCAGGCCACGCTGGGGCGGCGTCCCACATAGCACAACCAGAGGCACTCACAACTAGAATATACAACTGTATACTGGGGAGCTTTGGGGAGAAGAAGAAAAAAAAATGATTGGAAAGCGTTTATAATCTCTGTCAGCTAACCCCATAGCAGGGAAAAAATAGTTAAAAGCTCATAAACTATGTCCTTGATAGGCTTATTTTCAAGGCAAATTACATTTTAGCTAGGTAGGAACTTGATGAGTGCTATTAAGCACGTGAAAGTATTTGGAGGGCCTGGCTCTCTTTTATGAAATGCAAAGATACTTCTGGAAATGAAAATGTACTCTAATTTACTGAAGTTTATAAGCATGGCAAACACCCTTACTTAAACCAGTAAGTGACCGTAAGAATAGAAGCGTAAAGAATGCTTCATGCCATTGCTTCCCCCAATATTTTATTCGCAGTATCATTGATGGGCTTGGACTGAAATCTAAAATCTTTTGTTGGAAATGCGTTTATGCATTTTCCCTGAACAGGAAGAGAATGTCACTTTTTTCTTCTCGGTTCTCTTTTTCCATCTTTTTCTGTCCTGGGTTTTAGAGTTTGTCCCTAGAAAGTGAATGTTTCCAACTACACGCTTCAGGCTGGCACGCAGGCAACGATCTCAGAGGGATCGTATGGAGGTTGGCAACCGGACTTGTTCTAAACCTTCCTTTTAGGAGCCAAAGGCCTAGAGAGCAAATAAATCTCTGAGCTTGTCTTTGGTCTATTTTTCTGTTACGTTGCGGTTATTATTATCCCCTCCTCCCATCATTTCTCACCCTATATTCTTTTCTTCCTTCCCACTCTTTTCATTTACTCAGCAAATATCTATCAAATTCCCACTATGTGCTAAGAGCTTTGGGCAGGATAAATACAACCCCTGCCCCTGTCTGTCAGGAAAAATGTCTTAATTTTCATCACGTATGTTGTTACTTGTCATAAGAAATAGTCCACAATTTCCATTCAAGATGAATGGGGGAAGTAGTAACTCAGATGTTCCAAAACAAGATGTTCAACAAGATGTTGTTTCTCTTCTGTTCAACACATCAGAACTACTAACGACTTCTTATTGATATGGAGGAGATGGGAGGGGTACAGCAGGAAATGTGGTCTTAACACTATTTCAAGGGTGATAGGCTCTCATAAGGATGTTTTACTCTTTGTAAAGAAAGAATCAAGTTTAAAAGGCTGTTGTTCCTAAACAGATCAAGAGGCCCCAAAAGAAACCTTTCGAGAGATCTTTTGCAGTTCCCTAGGTATATAGCATATTTGGTTGTGAGTTGTCAAGTCTTTTAAGTACTTTTGTTGCTAAATGGCTTTCCTGTGTAAGAGAAGTTTTTTCCAGATCTCCTCCAAGACTTTTTGGCTGAGACAGTCATAGTTGTCACTCTCTCTTGAAAAAACAGAGCTCAAAAGCCCCAATTATGGAGCAGAATGCCTTGAATAGGGAATGCTTTACCTCAGAAACTGGAGGTGTTATGAAAACCAGGGCCTTCTGGAACCTTCATCTTTCTCAACACATTATTTACTTAATATCTTTGTGTTCAAGGCACTTGTCTACTACAGGCTCATTCTTAAGGAGACAAAGCAATTCCTTAAGTACCCAAAGAAATACTTCCCAAATGGTGTTCTTAGGTCAGTCAATGACCAACCAAACAAAAAAGGATTTGGGCTCAAGTAACTTGTAGAAGGCACAACCAACTCTTTGACTCATGTGAAATGAGTAGGATGGGAGAGAAATGGCAAAACATAACACAGCCTCCCCGAGCTATTTTTCCCCCTCACTACAACCTCCCCTCCCAAGACAGCTTTAGTTAAGTTCCCATGATGCTTTACTTCTGCAGATGTTTGGAGGCCATGATTAAGTACCTCACACTGTGGAAGAAAGAGGGGCAGGAGGAGCCCTATGTCAGCCTCACCAGAAAGAAGATGCTAATAAATGGCGAGGAGGTGCTGATAGAATGGGAGGTGGGCCACTCCATCCGGACCCTGGCTATGCACCGCAATGCCTACAAACGTATGTCACAGATCCAAGCCTTTCTGGGCTCAGTGCCCCAGCTGACCTATCAGCTCTATGTGACCCTGATCTCTGCAGAGGTTCCCCTGGGTAGAGGTGAGTTGGGTCAGGAGACGGGAGGGCTCCACTTAAATCAATGGTCTTAGAAATCGGAACTTGAGCTGTCCAATACACTGGCCACTAGCTTCAGGTGGCTATTAAATTAAAATAAAATAAAAAGTTTACTTCCTCAGGCATACTACCCATGTTTCAAGTGTTCGATAGCCTCATATGGCCGGTGGTTACTGTGTTGGACACCACAGGTATTACGGAACGTTTTCATCATTGCAGAAAGTTCTGTTGGACAGTATGGGTAGATAATCAAAAAACTTAGAGAGCCAGACATCTCACGCCTGCCAGATTTCGTAAACTGGGGTAAGCTATATAGACTAAAATTGCCACAGATAAACCCTCTCTGGGTCCAGAAGCAGCTAGTAAAACCAGCAATCAGTAGGACATTTTCCCTAGTCCAGAGAGTTTAAATTGTACTGAGGTTGTTTCTTTGTTTGTTTTGGTTTGGGGATGGCTATCTTTAAATAAGAGGCTCACAAATATTACTGATCATGAGAAAATATATTACTGGGTGAAAGCCTCTTTTTAAAATTACATTTTTTCCTTGGACCTGCAGCAATCTGATTGTAGGGAGGCCAGGAATCTGTATTTTTTGAAAGTACCCCAGTTGATTCTGATCAGCCACATTTGGGAACCACTGATTTAATCACTCCTCCCAACTCCAGTGGGGAGAAAGAAAAGGGGTGTGGAATGAGTACTGATGAGACTCAGGCCTGGTCCCAGTTCCGACCTTCTCTATGATCTTTGGAGGAAGTTACCAAAGAGGTGCCTGTCTTAATTTCCCCCCAAATTAGGAAGGATGTTGTAAAAGAGGGACCCTGAGGTGAGTAAGACCTCTAGCAGAGGATGAAATGTCTCCTCAAAGTCGAGATGAGCTAGTGTTCATGAGTTTTAACAGCCTGAGATTAACTTCATCTGCTTGGGCTGGAGCTGGTACAGCTGTGGGTCCAGCTTTGGACCATTTCCTTATTATTAGGTGCTGACTCTGCTTGGCAAAGGCCCATCTCTCACATAATTGTAAAGAGGAAATTTGCCCTCTTTTCTCTTTTTCTCCATTAAGAATTGTTCATGAAGTTGGTTTTGAAACTTTTCACATACCTAGAATTGACAGTAGTGAAAGGAGAAAAATCTCTGGAAATGATGATGCTTTTCCTCTTGAGAATTTTGAGGATCATCAAATCACATAATTAAAATATGTATACATTATAAAGGTAATACATGCACAAACTGATTGCCCTACAGCTAATTGTATATGCACAGAAAATTTCTAGAAAGATATGCAAGAAAAATGAGGAGTCAGCTGACTTTTGCTTTTTGCTTTATACCCTTCTATGTGGTTTGAAATTTTTACCATGATTGGGGGCCAGCCTGGTGGTGCAGTGGTTAAGTGTGCACGTTCCGCTTTGGTGGCTCGGGGTTCGCTGGTTCGGATTCCGGGTGCGGACAAGGCATGGCTTGGCAAGCCATGCTGTGGTAGGCATCCCACATATAAAGTAAAGGAAGATGGGCATGGATGTTCACTCAGCATCAGTCTTCCTCAGCAAAAAGAGGAGGATTGGTGGCAGATGTTAGCTCAGGGCTAATCTTCCTCAAAAAAAAAAAAAAAGAAATTTTTACCATGATCATGTATTAGTATTTTTGGTCCTTATTTTTTAGTTATAAAAATCAGATATGGCTATGGTAAAGATTCAAAACCATACAGAATATATATAAAATAGGAGATGTAATCTCACTCCCCAAAGGTAATCTCTATTGACCATTCAGTATCTATCCTTCCAGACTTCTTTTTACTATGCAAATATAAACATACGTACAACATATATGTATGTATATTTTTGTCAAAAAAGAACTGTATTAAACTTTCTGTTCAGCATCATGCCTTTTCCAAAAGTATGCCAATATATCTTTCTTCAACGGTTATTTATATATACATATAGTAATAATCATGCTATATAGTATATATTTCCCTCCTATGAATTGGACCTTCTTTCTTATTTCCCTAGTCTTCTATTGGTAGGATTTCAGTTTGTTTCTAATTTTTCCATGCAGAAAAGTTTTTTTCTAATTGCAAAGTATGCTCTAGTGAACATCTTTATCCGTATCTGTGGGCTGGAATGAGACTCTGTAGGATAAAACTCTTAGCAGCAGAATTGCTGGGTGAAAGGATCTGCATGTTTAGAATTTTATCTGCACTCCAAGTAACCCTCCCAAAGGTTGTATGACTTTATATTCCCATCAACGGTGTATGAATATGCCTATTTCTTCATATCGTAAACTAAATATTTTTTAGTTGTATAATTATAAAATGACTGATTGTTTTAATAATTTGCTCCCTTGAATTATGAATGAAGCTGAGCATCTTTTCATGTTTGGTCATTCTGTGTGTTCTTTATATTGCTTATTTATATATTTTACTCACTTTTTCTAGTGATGTCTTTTTCTCATTAATTTGTAGAAGCTATTTACTTATTTTGGCTATTAATCTTTTCCCTGCTGTGGATAAGTGTAAATGTATACATTTGTATAATGTTGTGTGTGTGTGTACATACTCACATATTTTAGATGTGTATGTACATGTCATACATGTAACACAGGTCCAACACACATGTGCAACACAGTATATGAATATATAAAATATACTTGTGGTATCTTCTGGCATTCTAAAGTATTAAACTTTTGTGTATTCAAATTCTTTATTGCTTTTAGATCTTGTACCTTTCTTGCAAAGGCCTTTCACAACTCATATCTGGTAGAGTGGTTTAGCCTGATCTTCCAGATAGGTTAATTTCCACAATCAATTTGTCAATTCTCCCACCAAAAAATAAAACAAAGCAAAACAATAACAACAACAAAGGAAAAAACATTGCATTGAGACTCTGATTGGGATTGCATTAAATTATTTAGGTTATTTTGGAGGGAATTTATATTTTTACAGGATCAATCAATTTCATATTAGAAGATAATAAACTTTTCCACTTGATTAAATATTTTTAAACCACTTTCTTGAAGTATGATTGCTATACAAAAAGCTATACCTATTTAATGTATACAGCTTGATGTGTTTGGAGATAAATATATATCCATGGAACATCACCACAATCTATGGCATAAATGTGCAAGACCTCTAGCAAGAAAACTATACAACTTTACTGAAGTGTACTTCATTAAATATTTTTTAATATACTCACTAAAGTTGTATAGTTTTCTTGCTAGAGGTCTTGCACATTTTCGTAAGGCTTATTTCTTAGTTCTATCAGTTTTAAAATCACCTGATTTCCTAAGTGTCAAGGTAGTGCCTAAATAAAGTAAATACATCTACTATGCTTCTGGAAATAGGGAATGATGATGATGATGATGATAGGAGCTAGCAGATAGCATTTGCCATGTTCCAGGCGTTTCTCTAAGCCCTTTATGTGTAATTATTTCATTGAATTTCACAACAACCCTATGAGATAATTATTATTATTATCCGCATTTTACAAATGAGGAAACAGAGGCACTGAGAGGTTAAGCAAGTTCCCCAAGGTTCCATAAGTAATAGATGGCAAAGATTGAGTTGGAGTCCAGGATGTCTGCCTTCGGAGACGTGTTTCTAACAATATCACTATACAAAGGATGTAAGGGAAGTTTTCTCAAAGACCTCGTTTTCAATTCTTCAGTAATTTTTCCTATTAAAAACTTTCTGACAATACTGTCTCTTTTAAGATTTTGTCAATAACTTTTTGATTTAGTTTTCTTCATTTCACCCACTCTCTTGTCTTCTCCTTACTACCCTTTTTCTAGTCCCTTTTTCTCTTGGAGACCATCTGGATCAGCATAGATGAGCATATTCACTAGCAGCATTATGATCTCTTATGACATGAGTCTATTTGTAGGGAGACAGATGGAAGGTGTTTTTACATTTATTGGAAGCATCAGGCTTTCTTCCTTTTATTACACTACCATCAATAAATGAGTTCTAATTTAAGGGAAAGCATCACGACACTTGGCTAGATGTACGTATGTTCTGACATTGCCAACTCCACAAGGAGCATCAGCTCGTGAGGCTTGAGATTGAGAGTGGTTTATAAAGCTAAGAGTTTATCAAATCATTATGTTGTACACCTTAAACTAATACAACATTATATGTCAATTGTATCTCAATAAAACTAGAAAAAAATAAAAATAAAGCTAAGAGTAGCCACTTTAACAGAGTCTCCCTAACAAACACATAGATAAGGAGAACAGATTATTGGGTACCAGAGAGGAAGGGGGTGAGGGGAGGGCAAAAGACATCAAAGAGCACACATGTTTGGTGACAGGTAAAAACTAGACTTGATGGTGAACACAATGCAGACTATACAGAAACTGATGATGTATAATAATGTACACTTGGAATTTACACAATGTGACATGTACATATGTACATATTGAGGCCAATATGCCCTCAATAAAATAATTTTTTAAAAAACTCTTAAAAAAGAAGTCTCCCATTCCAGTCCCTGAGATTCCAACACTCTACTTAGAGCGGAAAAAGATCTCAAAAAACAAAGCCGTGCTTCCTTTTGGGTTTCCATGGGAGGGTCTTTGCTTTTCTTGCACATTGCTTTGACATCTCCACGGCTCTAGTTCCCTGGATTCAGCATTTTTATGGGAACAGAAAGCTCCAGCTTTCCTTTTGGATGAGTACCTCTCGGGCCTCCCACTTTCCTTGAGAGCACTAGATTTTTCTTAGTGATCGGTATCCTTCGATACAAAGGAAGAAAACGAAAAGGCCACTGTGATCTATAGTTGAGACCTAGTATAGCAGATTAGGGAGCATCCTGACCCTTCAAGGCCTCTGCTCTAACATAGAATGTTATGGAGATCATGGGCTAGGAAACAGAGCTTTTAAGCTTTTAAACCACTCTGCTGAAATTTGAGGATTCCTAAGGTATACCAAAGCATTGGGGTGCTGAACTGACGTTGCTGGTATTAATACAAGCAACTCTAGAGTATCTCACTGAATTGGGAAATTGAGGCACACAGATATTCAGTGACTTGCACAAGCTCCCATGCAGCTGAACCAAGGGCTTCTAATCATAGGTATTTTATGCTGCCTTTCTAAACCCAGGATTCTCCAGTAAGGCCACAAACACTTATTGAGCACGTACTATATTCCAGGCAGTGTGCTGTGCTCTGGGGACACAGCAGTGAGCAAAATAGACATGAGCCCTTCTGCTCCCATAGAATTCCCAGTGCACATCTTGACACATTCTAGAAGCACACACAAACAAGATTAGTTCCTTGAGGAAGATATACATCAAAGAAGGGACTTATATTACCAGAGGCGTTCTCTGAGACTGGAGTTTTTCAGATTGAGTTCTTTCTGCCTCCATTGTTCACTTAGAAGCTTGTTTCATCAGGTAGATGCTGCCCTCTCCCTTTATGTTAGTGACCTCTCAATGCTAGTTCTGAGACCCACTCTTTTAAAAAAAAACTCATTTTGTACATTTATCTGATTATTAAAGTATTACAGTGTATGTTCATCATGGGAAATTTGGAAAATTAGAGAAATGTGGAAAAAAGATTGAAAAAACTGGTATAATCCCTATCATAAAAAATATATTTTAGTTTATTTCTCTCTGTGCATGCTTTTTGTTTACACAGCTGTGATCACACATGAGTTTGCTCTTAACTGGGGCCCTCAAATCTCTCCTATCATCTCTCTGGACCTCTGGGTCAGAGTCCAAGTTTCACCACCAACATTGACTGATTGCCTATTTTTTTCTGTTTTTTTTTTTTTTTCCTTACAGCTGTGCTAATGGTCTTTTCCCTGATATCTGTCACCTATGGGGCTACCCTCTGCAATATGTTGGCTATCCAGATCAAGTACGATGAATACAAGATTCGCCTTGGGCCGCTAGAAGTCCTCTGCATCACCATCTGGCGGACTTTGGAGATCACATCCCGCCTCATGATTCTGGTGCTCTTCTCAGCCACCTTGAAACTGAAGGCTCTGCCCTTCTTATTGCTCAACTTCCTGATCATCCTCTTTGAGCCTTGGGTTAAGTTCTGGAGGAGCGGTGCCCAGATGCCCAATAATATTGAGAAGAATTTCAGCAGGGTCGGCACCCTAGTGGTGCTGATTTCCATTACTGTCCTCTATGCTGGCATCAACTTCTCTTGCTGGTCAGCCTTACAGTTGAAGTTGGCAGACAGGGACCTTGTTGACAAAAGTCAGAACTGGGGACATATGGGCCTGCACTATAGTGTGAGATTGGTAGAGAATGTGATCATGGTCTTGGTTTTTAAGTTCTTTGGAGTGAAAGTGTTACTGAATTACTGTCATTCCTTGATTGCCTTGCAGCTCATTATTGCTTATCTAATTTCCATTGGCTTCATGCTCCTCTTCTTCCAGTACTTGCATCCATTGCGCTCGCTCTTCACCCACAATGTAGTGGACTACCTCCACTGTGTCTGCTGCCGCCGGCATCCTCGGGGCAGGGTTGAGGACTTGGAGCCATCCGTGGATGCTGAAACAAGGCAAAGCATTGTCTGATTCTGTCTCCTGGGTATTTTGGGATCGGTTGGGGGTTGCCAAGTGCAACTGCAAAATTGAAGGAGAGGGCAAGGCTCATGGGTGAATACCCACCGGGTATTCTGGTAAAGCCTGTCAGAAGAAAGAGCAGCCCCCAAATAAGTTTTATTTCCTTAAGATTGACTGCTATGTTTGGACACCAGGTATAGCCACTATATACCTGGAAGGGTCAGGTTCATCCTCCTCCCACCCAGGGCAGCTATCTGGCTGCCCTGTGGGATAACTTACCTCCATGTACCTAAGACTCCTCTGACCTTCTAGCTCTGCTTATTTGCTTGAGGCGTTACTGAGCTTTCCCAGGGCTAAGCTGAAGGCCTGGAATCCCACCAGAATATATCCTGACTGATCAGAGGATGTGACCACTAACTGGCTGTGGGACCTTGCCAGGAACAGTCTGATTAATGTGGAACCTGTAACTATAAGCATGGCTGAGGTCTTTTAATTCCAATGGGAAACTCTGGTTAAGAAGAAAACTCCAACTATTAAAAGAGCTGCTCCCCAAACGAGTTAGCTCTCCATTAGGGTATTACTAGTGATCATTCATCAGGGGCCTCTCTTTTCACTCTGAGGAGGGGCTGCAGAGTGGGATTCCTTCAGGGCCTAAGCCAGAATGACTCTCCTTCTCAGGGACCTGCATGGGCCTCCAGCTTGTTGAGTGGAGTGCTTGAGTAAACTCTCTCACTTTGTGTCTCATTATCAGGGATTCCCTCCAACCCAGCTTTTCTATTCTCTTGGCATTTTACTACTTGATGTGGACCTCAGAGAAGCTGAACTGTAGTCAAAAATGTTTCTAATGTGTAGAAGAAGTGAAGATTGCTCTGTGTCTGCTCCTGTCCTGAGTATTTTGTTGTTTTGGTTTTTTAGGGGAGAGAGAAGCTGGGACATCAACTTCATGCTGTTTGGGGTTGGGACGGTGGCTAATACTCCAAGGCAGAGTGAAAGCAGAGGAAGGAAACCAGATCTCATTAAAGCATTGTCTGTACTGGTTTCTGCCCACAGGATTTTATTTTCTAATAAGGAGCGTATGTTTATAAACCTTCTGCTCATTCCCACACCCCCAGCGGGTGAATGCAGTTCTCCCTTTCTCAAGTATCTCCATATTTACGTCTCATATAAGTTGGGCATTTTGATGGGGATGTCAGCTGGATACTTCTGAGGTAACCAAGGAATTGAAGATACTATGGCCACTGCCTATTGGGACCAAGTATCCCAGCATTTACCTACTGCTTGCTCCTCAGAAACCAGGAAAGTGAGAAGAACTCCTGGTAGCATGTGCCAGTTGTGACCGCCACAATGCTGCAAGGAAGTGTGAACAATCTGCCCTAAGGCTTCTCATCCTCATCCAGTTTTACTCTTGGGGTCCTGCTAAGAATTTATCCTTAGCCATTTCCCTTCCTCTTATCCAGTGTCAGGATATTATGTTGGGGGAGCTCCCTCTTCTAAGTAGCAGGGATATTAGCTAGGATTGTCCTATTTCCTGGCAGGTCAAGTGTGGCTTTCCCATCCTCAGCCACTGTTTGGGGCTAAAAAGATTGGATATTTAATTTGTGGGAGAGTAAATTGACTTGCTTTGGAACGGTGGAGATTTCCTTTATTAACCCAACTCCCTCATTCCATCTTTCATGTTGAAGAAGAGACTTAGGTTGTTGTCATGAAAAGCTCACACTGCCGTCTTCTGACTGTGTATTTCAGAATTTGAAAGAAATGATCTATCAGACCTCCAGAAGAACACACCACCTCTTTGGAATTCAAGCAGGAGTTTCTCCCCAGTGGTTAATATGCCCTCCATTAAGAGCAAGAGCAGTGTAGAACTATAATTTGGTCCATAAAAGCCATGTGAATCAGCTACTTAAGGGGTGGGTGCTTTGGGAACATAGAGACACACACTGAGAGAGGCAAGCCAATTAGAGCTGGAGTGGAGATATGCAGGGCAGAAAAGTGTGCCTTGGTCCTGGACCAGGCATATTTTTGCCCACTTATCCTCCCCAGCCTCGGTGACTTAGTATCCCAGGAACGCAGGAAGTTTAGGGCGAGGGTGTGGAGCAGCTTCTGACCGGAAAAACCTGCTGCCCTTGCCCAAGGAGAAGAGACGCTAGTGACACATTATGCAAATGAACCCTCAGAACCTCCTATAGGTGGTGGCCTTTCTGTTCCACAGCAAGCTTCTAGATACAAAGGAGAAGGAATTGTGGAATATGGTGGTAGGGCAGAGAAAGTGCCCCCTTCCATCTGCGAACACTTCTTTAACTGACTACTTTCTTTTTACTCTTTGAAATCTTAAAGCAACATAGGGTATTTGTATAGGGGCATGTCTTACTGAGTGGGAGAGGAGGCAGAGATGGGGCCAGCAAGTGGGTTTGGAGAAAGGAAGGCAGAAACATGAAGTTTGGAGGAAAGAGGCCATTGTAACAATAGATATTGTTAAGGAAATGTATTAAATAAACTATTAGCTGTCAATTTTATTTGCTCCATAAGTGCTTTGAAGACTATGGACATAGAACATACATACAGTGAGACACTGTAGGAGAATTGAACAATAGCTAATATTTATGAACACTCACTACATGTCTGGCATGGTGCTTTATATGCATTATTTCATTCAGTCTTCAAAACAACTCTCATAAGGGTAGGTACTTTTATTCCCAATTCTACAGATGAAGATTCTAAGGCATAGAAAAGTGAAGTGAGCTGCCCAAGGTCACAGCTAGTGTCAGAGCCAGGATTCAGTCTCAGGCGCTCTAGCTCCAGAGCTTACATTCTTAATCGTGACACAAACCTCTAAGTCCTCTTAGGTCCTCTGTGAAATTATTTTAATGTTACTAGTTTCTGGAATATTTTTTGGGCTATGGCTGAGTTCATATCAAGCATTCCTTCCCACAAACACTCCTTATCAGGGGACACCACTCAGTTCACTCAGAGAAGGGTGAAGTCCTAAAAAGCCTGAGATGAAAACTGAGTGTGTGCTCACATGTACTTGTAGGTTGGTATTGAGAGGGTGGGAGGGTTGGGAAGTTTGTGTGTGGGGAGGATGGTAGAGGAACCCATTTCCTTTCTAGTTTCAGGATTTCGTCTCCTGACTGTTCTTAAACATATACCTTCCAGACCCTGGTTGTGGGAATAAAACTGAAGGGAGCAATGCCCACTCAGGTTTGCGTGAATTCCCTCCTCAGACACAACTATCAGAGCGGGGCAGGGGCGTGCCAAAGCTCGTTCCCTTATACTTCCTCTTGCCAGCACTGCTCTTACTCCCTCTGAGAAGCTGACTCCTAGTTCTAGAGCAGACCAGGGGATGTGGATGGTCAGCAATAATGCCCCTCTCCCAGCTGTCACAGTCCTGAGAGCCTAGGTTGACCTAGGCTCTCTTTCAGCTAGCCCCCTCAATACCTGTCCCTCACAGGATCATGGTTCTTAGCATTACAGAGTTGGTTGCTACTTCCAAGAGTGAGGGTTGGGTGGGAGGCTGTAGGATAGGGTACTCACCAGGACATTCCATCTAAACCCATGGGGCTCTGTCTCTGAGGAGTCCTCAGGTCACTTGAATAAGATCAGTTGACTCTGGACCCTCCAGAATATTTATCTACCCAAGAATGGGGATCCTCATACTCTGAAGCTTTTGTTATTGGGCTTTATTCCTATCTTCAGGAGACATATATGCCCATAATCGTATCGTGCCTTTCCTCCCGAAGGACTGGCACCATCAGTCACATGCTTTAGACCTTAGAGCCTGTGGAGTACACAGGGAAAGTATGTGTTATGAGCCTGGGCAACAACGCATATACCATGTGAAACAGAAGTAGCAAGGCCTACCTGTGGGGGAATGTGAGAACTAAGTGTGAAAAGAACACATTTCCACATGTGGAAATAATAACTACCATCTGAATAGCACTTTATAATATTCAAGGCACATTTGCACGCCTTAGCTGTGTTACCGATGTATCATTGTTAGGACAAGCCCTCTGAGTTGTACATGTGGATTTGCATTGTTCTAACCTTCAATTCATCAAACAATTATTAAACTCTTGTTTTGTACCAGGAAAACCTATGTGGATATCTTAAAGCTATGGAGATGTTGAAAGACTCAAAAGCGAATCCCAAATATGGAGTATAAGTGACATTGGAGATAAACAGCGCTCTCATACATTACTGCTATGAGAGTAATGTATTGGCACAAATTTTTAGAAGGCAGTTTGTCAGTACTTGTCAGAATTAAATGAGCATACTTTTTGTCTCAGAATTTTAACCTCTAGGAATTTTTCCTATGAAAACATAGACACAATTGTGCAAAGAGATACGTATAGGAATGTTCATTGCAGCACTGTTTATAACAGTGAAAAACTGGTAACAACTTAAGTTTCCCTCTAGAGGGAAACAATTAAATTCTGGCAATTCCATAATTAGAATACTGTGCAACCATTCAGAAGAGTGGGGTAGATGTGTGCAGCATTGCTGAGTGGAAAAAGGAAGCTGTAGAACAAAATGTGTAGGATGAGGTTATGAAGAATTACTCAGAATTTGAAAGCAAGGGTGTGATCAGAAGAATTAGGCCCCTCTCCCCGAAAGATCTCCACATCCCAGTCCTCGGAACTGTGAATATGTGAGGTGACGTGGCAAGGGGGAAGCAAGGGGAGAATCGACGTTGCTAATCAGTTGACCTTGAAATGGGGAATTCTCCTTGATCATCTGGGTGTGCTCGATGTAATCATAAAGGTCCGTATAAGAGAGAGGGTGATGTGAAGATGAAGGCAGGGATATTTGAAGATGTTACACTGTTGGCTTCAAAGAGGGAGGAAGCGGCCACAGACTGAGAAATGCAGCTCTAGAAGCTATAAAAAGCAGGGAGGTAGGCTCTCCCCCAGAGGCTCCAGAGGGAGCAGGGCCCTGCTGACACCTTGATCTCTGCCCGGTGAAACTGGTGTTGGACTTCTGACCTCCAGAACTGTAAGAAGAGGTGTTCTTTTTTTCGTTTTTTTTTTTAAACCACCTAGTTTGTGGTAGTTTATTATAGCAGCACTAGGAAACTAATACAAAAGGGAAAGATGATTATTTGAGGCTTTAATGTCACGTTAAGAGCATTTTCTAACAGGCCTGGGTGTCATCTGATTCTTCTGGTCTAACGAATTATAATTTAACACAATTGATTGGGGTCCAATCCTTTTGCAATTCTGTAAAACTGCTAAGATGCAATGGTAATTATTTTCTGTCCACCTGAAGAAGACACCATGATTTCAGTTATTGCCCTGTAGGACATTAATCAGCTTTGATTCTAACTTAGCAATCTTATTTTAGCATTTCTTTGTTTTTTTAGTTTTTTTGCTGAGGAAGATTCACCCTGAGCTAACATCTGTTGCCAATCTTCCTCTTTTTACCTGAGAAGGATTCACCCTGAGCTAACATCTGTGCCAATCTTCCTCTATTTTGTATGTGGGTTGCTGCCACAGCATGACCGCCAACGAGTGGTGTAGGTCCCCACTCAGAAACTGGGCCCGGTCCTCCAAAGCAGGGTGCACAGAAATTAACCACTAGGCCATGGGGCCGGCCCCCAGCATTCTTTTGTTTTTTTAACTGACTATATATAAAATGCCAGTTCTCATATCCTCTTTTGAGTTAACTGCCATACTCCTGGCTTCCTCCTTCATGATTTAAAATTAAACTTTGACACATGCTCACTCTCTATTTGTGTAAAACTTTTTTTTTTTAACATTTTGAGAATCATACTTTAACAATGATCCCCTTTTATTTTTTTTGAGGAAGATTAGCCCTGAGCTAACATCCACCACAAATTCTGCTCTCTTTGCTGAGGAAGACTGGCCCTGAGCTAACATCCGTGCCCATCTTCCTCTACTGTCTATGTGGGATGCCTGCCACAGCATGGCTTGATAAGTGGTGTGTACGTCTACGCCCAGGATCTGAACCAGCGAACCCCAGGCCACCAAAGCAGAATGTGCAAGCTTAACCACAATGCCACTGGGCGCCCCCAACAATGATCCCATTTTTGTAAAAACAAAACAAAAACAACACTATGATAGTACGGGGAACTGGAGAAAAATACTCTGAACTCTTCATAGCCGTTCTCTGGTTGAGGAGCGGGGGAGGTTATTGTGGATTTCTTCTGTGTTAAGTAGTTTGCAATATTTGAAGTTTGTATAACTTAACATGATTATTTGTAATCAGAAAAATATATTACTTTAGAAAGTAAATATATGTAAAAAAATATTCACACATAGTGTCTTCCCTCAACAAGTTTAAGATCTGGTTGGAAAGAGAGACATGTACCGCATGCAACTAACTAGAAATACAAGGCAAATTTTGCCAGGTGCCCATGACGGAAGCTTATTAGATACCAAGGTCCATGTTGGATCAGTTCCATAATGTCATTTCATCATCACAACAATCCTCTGAGGTAGATCTTATCTGTCTCCGTTTTTCAGATGAAGAAGCTGAAGCTGAGAGTGACTTGCCCAAGGTCACACACCTACTAAGGGAAAGGGCCAAATTTAAATCCTGGTCTTTCTGATTCCAAAGCTCATATTCTTTCAGTTCTGCCACACTGCCACCCATCAATGTCATGTCCCATGATCTGGACTGGGCAGGAGGGAAGGCAGTGAGTATCTTATGCTCTTTAAATGGGGCTCTTTAAATGGGGCAGGTGCTTTCACACATAACACAGAGGGGACAGTCAGAGGACCCCTATCTCTAATATTTACCCAAACTAGCCTATGGTGTAGCCTGCTCTGTATGGTTCCCTGCCCTCCTTGTGCTCAGATTCTTGGCTTTGGGCTCCAGTCCCTCCTTGCTTTCCTGACCTCTTTGGTCCTGCTTCTCTGACTTACCAACCTCTGCCTGCCTCACTTGACTCTCCAATTTGCTCCTTCCCATTGGATTGGCTCACTTGCCAAAGAGACATTCCTCCTGCCAGCCTCAGCCTTGGGTACCCACACCTGCTAGGCAAGCTCCCTTGTCTTCCAGCCAGGAGAGTGGGATTGAACAGGCATAGCCAGGTCAGAAAATTAGAACGTCTCTGGGAGTGGCATAGAAAAATCATGTGCTTAGGGGGCCAAGTCAGGAATTCAGCGCCAGAATAGAAAAGCAGGAACTTATTTGAGAGTGAAATTGAAGCTGGGCTTTGAAGGGTAGGGAGGTAAATAACAGGGCAAATCTAAAGTCTAGGTGTAGCCTGGCCTGGAAACCAGTGGGGTGTTGGGTACTGAGACAGGAACGAGAGAAGGAATGCAAATACTTGGCACTAAGTGAATGCTTCACGGTGAGGTTTGATTACTTAATCATTGGAGCCTGCTTCCGCTTGGGCTTTCCCTATAATATCTGGCAGTGTCAGGCCATGAGATATAAGCAAATTGCTATAGGAGCACCGAGGCAAGAGAGATTCAATTCTGACTGAGGAGCTGAGGAGAGGTCTGCGGAGGATGTGAGATTTGAACTAAGCTTTGAAGGATACGTAGGGTTGCCATTGGTAGTGAGTGGGCATGTGTTTTAGCAGAGGGAATATTACAAGCAAAGACACAGAGGTATTAAGGTCCATGACATATATGTTCCCTGAACAGCAAGTAGTTAGCAGTGTGGCTGGAATATGCTGTGCATTAGGGGTGAGGCTCAGTGTGAGATGAGGTTAGAAAGATAGTCTGGGAGATGGGGGAACTGTAGAGGGCCTTACATATATTGGCTAAAAATCCTGAATTTGAATCTGTAAGCAATGGAGAATCATTGAAGGCTTTATGAAATTGTCATACAGAAAAATTGGCATTCTGGGGTAATGTACATTGTAACACATGTAGAGATTCGCGTAACCACCACTACAATCAGGATACAGAACAGTTCCAATACCCACAAAGAATTCCCTCATACTACCCTTTATAGTCACACCTCCCAATAACCCCTGGCAACCACTGACCTGTTCTCTGTCCCTATAGTTTTGTCTTTTTAAGAATGTCATATAAATAGAATCATATAGTACATAACCTCTTGCATTGAAGGTTTTTGAGCAGAGGCGTGACATAGGGCTCTTTCAGGAAGATCACTTTGGTGTTTGTGTGAAGGATGGATTAGATGAGGGTAAAACTAGAAACCAGGAGACCAGCCGCAAGAGTTCAAACCAGAGATGACCATTCCTTTGGCACACGTGGTAGAGATTTATTAAGAGGCTGATTATAGTTAATGAAACGGCTGTGGGAAGAATATAACGTAAACTAGGTCGCATTTACATCTCCATAATGTTTTGATATACTTTAGCATAATTACCCAAAGGATCTAATAGTACACACTCAGATAAAACAAAAAACAAAAAACCAGGCTACAGAAGAACATGTACAGTATAGTCCAGATTTTATTTTTTGAAAAAGACATATTCATAGAAAAATGTCTGGAAGGTGCGTAATATACACTAAGATCCTAATTTATTATTTCTGTGTGGTGGGATTAGAGGAGATCATTTTCTTCTTTATAATATTCTACATTTCCAAAAGCCCTGTTTCCTCTTCTCCTGCTCCCCTTCCCCCTCCTTGAAGCCTGGAGAATAGGTAGGATATGTACAGTTCTTTTGTTCCTTTGTACTACTTGATATAATTCTAGGCATAGAGTAGACATGATAAATTTTAGTCCATTTTTATTTCTGTGTTATGAAGAGGGAGTTGAGGTACTGTAATGAAGTGACTTGGCCAGGATCACACAGTTAATTAAGGGCAAATCAGAATGGAATCCAGGGCTAGTCCCTAGTCCAGATGTCTTTTTTAAAAAACTTTTTATTATAAAAATTTTCAAACATACATCAAAGAAAATAACATAATGTATTCCCATGTGTTATCATCCAGCTTCAACAATTATCATTTTGCCATTCTTATTTCATCTAGTCTCCAATCATTTTTTCTTTTCATCTGGCTGGAGGATTTTAGAGAAAATTTCTTTCTTTTTTTTAGATTGGCCCTGAGCTAACATCTGTTGCCAATCTTCTTTTTTTTTCTTCTTCACCCCAAAGCCCCCCAGTACATAGTTGTATATTCTAGTTGTAGGTCCTTCTGGCTCTGCTATGTGGGATGCCGCCTCAGCATGGCTTGACAAGCAGTGCTAGGTCCGCACCAAGGATCCGAACCTCAAAACCCTGGGCCGCCCAAGCGGAGCTTGTGAACTTAATCATTCAGCCACGGGGCCAGCCCCTAAAGAAAATTTCACAATAATTACTTTGGCACACAACCTATAACTGATAAGTACATTAAGAAATACACATAACTACTATCACATTCAACAAAATTAACAATAATTCCTTAATTCTCAGTCCATATAATTTTCCCAGTTGTTTTCAGGATGTCTTTTCACAGTTGTTTTGTTTAGATCAGGATCCAAACAAGATCCACCCACTGCACTTGGTTAATAAGTTTCTTAAGTCTCTTTTGTTTTATAATGGTCCATCCTCCCTTTTTGATGTCACTGGTTTGTTGAAGAAACTGGGTCATTTTTTCTGTAGGTTGTTGTGCACTCTTTGGATTTGCCCAATTGCTTCCTTATGATATTGTTTAACTTGCTCTTCTGTCACCTATATTTCCTATGAACAGTTAGTTAGATCTAGAGGCTTGATTAGATTCAGTGTCAATTTTTCATCAAGGGTACGTGATGTGCTTCCTACTGCATCACGTTATGAGATGCATTATGTCTGCATATCTCATTTTGAATGATGCTAAGATTGGTCAGTGGGTTCAGATGCTGCCAGCTTATCCCCCTATTATAAAGATCCCCATTAACCTTTTGCCTCATAGTTGTTGCCTAGATCCATTATTTCATTATGGAATTGCAAAATGGTGATTTTTCTAATGCTAACATTTCTTCTGCATTTATTAGCTGGAATTCTTCTATAAATAAGAACTTTCCCTCATCAGCTATTTGCTTACTCTGGGACACAATTTATACAAGGAAAGGTAGGATAATTGCTTCATTTTCTTTCTCTCTATCAGTTTTCTGAGTAATAAGTTGATGCCTTAGCAATCTCCAAAGGTGATCAACAAAGGTTTTCTGCTTTCAGCATCATTATGAATTTGTATATTTTTATGTTTGATGTGCTTCAATCCAATAGTCCCTATTCTTTATTTAATAAACATTTTATTTTAGACTAGTTTTAGATTTACAGAAAAGTTACAAAGATGATACAGAGAGTTCTCATATACCCCTCACTCAGTTTCCCCTATTCTTAACATCTTCCATTACTATGGTACATTTGTCACAATTAAGAAACTAGTATTGATACATTGTTATTAACTAAACTCTGTAGTTAATTCAGATTTCACTAGCTTTTCCCTAATGCCCCTTTTCTGTTCCAGGATCCATCCAGGATACCACATTCCCTTTAACTGTCATGTTTCCTTAGGCTCCTCTGGTCTGTGACAATTTCCCAGACTTTCTTTGTTTTTGATGACCTAGACAGTTCTGAGAAGAACTGGTCAGGTATTTTGTAGAATGTCCCTCAACTGAAGTTTGTATAATATTTTCCCCATGATTAGACTGGGGTTATGGGTTCTTGGGAGAAAGACCACAGAGGTAAAGTGCTCTTCTCATTACATTATATCAAGGACACATACTATCAATATGACTTATCACTAATGATGTTAACCTTGATCACCTGGCTGAGGTAGTGTTTGCCAGGTTTCTCTGCTGTAATATTACTTCCCCTCCCCCATTCCATGCTCTAATCTTTGGAAGCAGGTCACTAAGAGCAACCCACACTCAAGGCTTGGGCAGTTAAGTTCCACCTTCTTAAGGAGGCAGTATTTACATAAATTATTTGGAATTTTTCTGTATGGGAGATTTGCCTATTCTCAGCTATTTATTTATTCGATCATTTATTTGCATCATGGATTTTTTTATACTTTGGGCTATCATCTAATACAACTTCCAACCCTCCCCACTCCCTCACTTCTTTTCTTCTCTCTCTCATTCATTCATTCATTCATGGTGCCTTGTTACAATCTGGTGATGGTGGAAGTCTAGGTTACCACTCAGCTGTTGCTGGCGGGGGTGGGAGGGACTACAGTCTTTTCTGTGATGTTTGGCTGGAATAGAGTAGTCATTGTCTAAAAGTTTTCTGTCTTGCTAGGCTGGCCCTTTCCTAGTCTATTGGCTAAAGACAGCAGACATTTGTGGGAGCTTTTTTTGATCTATGCCTATTGGTGTTTTTAAGTTACCAGCTTCTTCAGCTCCAAATCTAGGATATATGAGGCAAAAAGAAAACCCGCAGAACTCACCACCGTGTAGTTCCTTGGGTCCTGAGTTTCGTAGCCTATCTGCCTTCTTGTCTCCACCTTTCAGAGCTTCTTAGGTTTGTTTATGTCCAGAGTTTTTAGTTGTATTTAGTAGAAGTACCTGGGAAAAGTATGTCTCCTCCATCTTCCCAGAAACAGAATGCCAGCTATTGACTTTTGTATATTGACCTTATATCCTGTGATCTCATTAAACTCACTTATTAGTTCCTGGAGTTTTTGTAGATTCTTTGGGATTTTCTACATAGTTTAATTTCTTCCATCCTAATTAGTATGCTTTTAAAAAACTTTATGAATCTTTATATATTCTAAATATTTAAATGCCATGTCACTGCAAATTTCTTTCCTTTCATTTATTTGTCCTTTTAACTTTGCCTATCATGTCCATTGCCATAGGAAAAATTTTAAATCTTTTTTTACCTAATAAACTTTATTTTTTAGGGAAGTTTAAGGTTCACAGGAAAACTGAGCAGAAAGTACAGAGTTCCCATATACCCCCTGTCCCCACACATGTACAACCTCCCCCTCTGTCAACATCCTGCACCAAAATGGGACATTTATTATGAACCTACCTGGACACATGATTATCACCCAAAGTCCATAGTGTATATTAGGGTTCACTCTTGGTGTTGGGCATTCTATGGGCTTTGACAAATGTATAATGACATTTATCTACCATTGTAGTATCATATAGAATAGTTTCACTGCCTTAAAACTCCTCCATGCTCGGCCTATTCATCCTTCCCTCCCCCTTAACCCCTGGCAACCACTAATCTTTTTACTGTCTCCATAGTTTTGTCTTTTCCAGAATGTCATATAGTTGGAATCAGACTGTATATAGCCTTTTCAGATTGGCTTCCTTCACTTAGTAATATGCATTTAAGTTTCCTCCAAGTTTTTTTCATGGCTTGATAGCTCATTTCTTTTTAGCTATCATTATATATCTATATCTATATCTCATATAAAATAAATAATATTCCAGGTCAATCCATCACTAAGATATGAAAATTGTAAATATTTAAGCTTCCAACATTAGAGCACCTAAATATATAAAGCAAAAACTAACAGAGCTAAAAGGAGAAATAAACAGTAACACAAGAATAGTTTGAGGGCTTTAATACTCCACTCTCAACATTGGATAGATCATCCTGAAAGCAAATCAATAAAGAAACTGGATTTGAACAACACTGCAGACCAAATGGACCTAACAGACATGTACAGAACATTATATCCAACAACTGCAGAATACACATTCTTCTCAAGCACACATGGAACATTTTCTAGGACAGACTATATGTTAGGCCACAAAACAAGTTTTAACAAATTGAAGAAGATTGAAATCATACCGAGTATCTTCTCTGAACACAATGGCATGAAATGAGAAATTAATAACAAGAAAAAAACTGGAAAATTCATGAGCACGTGGAAATTAAACACTCTCCTGAACAATTCATGGATCAAAGAAGGAAGTAAATGGGAAATAAAGATGTTTCTTGAGACAAAAGAAAATAGAAACACAACATGATAGAACTTATGAGTTAAAGCAAAAGCAGTTCTCAGAGGGAGGTTCATAACAATAAACACTTAAATTAAGAAGCAAGAAAGATTCCAAAATAACCAACCTAACTTTACACCTTAAGGAACTAGAAAAAGAACAAACTGAGCCCAAAGTTAACAGAAGGAAGGAAATAATATAGATTAGGGTAGAAATAAGTGAAATAGAGAACAGAAGAATAATAGGTTAATCAAACTAAGAGTTGGTTCTTTGAAAAGATAAACAAAATTGACAAACCGTTAGCTACACTAACCAAGGAAAAAAAGAGAAAGGACCTAAAGCAACAAAATTATAAATGAAAAAGGAAACATTACAACTGATACCACAGAAATACAAAGGATCATAAGAGGGTATGAACAACTATATGCCAAAAAAACTGGACAGTGTATAAAAAATGGAAAAATTCTTAGAAACATGCAACTTACTAAGACTGAATAATGAAGAAATAAAAAATGTGAACACAGCAATTACTAGTAAGGAGAATCAGTAATCAAAAATCTCCCAGTGAAGAAAAGCCCAGGACCAGATGGCTTCACTGGTGAATTCTATCGACTGTTTAAAGAATTAACACCAATCCTTCTCAAACTCTTCCAAAATATCAAAAATGAGGGAACACTCCCAAACTCATTTTATGAGGTCAGTATTATCCTGATACCAGAACCAGAAAAGGACACTAATAGAAAAGAGAACTACAGGCCAATATCCCTGATGAATATAGGGGGACAGTGTCAAGATGGTGGCATAGGCAGACTCTGAACTCACCTCCTCCCATGGACACAACAAATTTGCAACTACTCTTGGAACAATTACCCCTGAGAGAAAACTGAAAACTGGAAAAAAGAACCCGTGCAACAAGGGATAGTGCTGACTGAGGTGGAAGAGGCAGAAATCCCTTTTTAGAGAGAAAAACAGCCACTTTTGAGAGCTGTGGCACTTCATGGCCAGCTGGGAGCAATCCTAAGGTACGAAGCCCTCCCTGGAGGAGCACAGGATTTCAGTGGGGGAGCATCACTGCTATAAGAAGCTTTTGGACTCAGCACAACTGGGACGAGTGTCGTAATATCTGGCTTTGCTGGCTACTAGCAACAATGGGGAATACCCCTGGAAGAGCTATGAGACATAAGGGGAAAAAGGGCTGCTCTTGAAGGGTCCACATAAAAATTCACCCATTTTGGAAAGCAAACTAAAATCACCAGAAAGAAAGGCACACAGTCCTTTGGTAAAAAGAGACTCACTTGATAGGCTCTGGGAGCATCTCAGTGAGAGGTGAAACCTCTCCAGGGAATGAGACATTGGTGGCAGCCACTGATCTAGTACAGGCATGCTGACACAGATGCTGACAGACACCATTGGAGTTCTCCCTCTAGCCTGTTAGCCCAGAGTCAGCCCCACCCACTAGAGCACTTACTTAATCCAGTTCAACCAGGACAGGCAGCCTACCCTAGGGACTAGCTCCACCCAACAGCCAGCCCTCAGGCAACTTGTGGGCCCACAAAGGCAGGGTGCCTGGAACCTCTGAAGCTGGGCAAGTGGGTCCACCTCTGCAGGGCAGGGCATGCATGAGGAGCAGGTGGAGTGTGTGGGGATTTGCTTGAGTGTGTGGAGCCTCCACAGTGGTGTGACTGGACCTGCTTCAGAGGGTCGGGGCATGCACATGGGGCAAGACTGTCTTGATGGGGTGTGCAGCCCTGTGGGTAGTGGGGCTTGTCAGCTGCAGCAGACTGGTGCTTGACAAACAGCTACATAGGGGATAGGCCCTACCTTCCAAAGCCTGAACAATTAGGTGCTCCCATGTCTGGGGCCTGCCACACTCAGCTGCAGTCCTGAGAGAGCTGACAACAGTCTTGCAGGCTGGAGGCCTACAGCAATTTTAAGCCCCTGAACCTAGCAACCAGGAACACTGGGGGCCTAATCACTTAACAGAAAAACTGCAACAGGAATGTGCTGTTAGACCTTGCAGCCAACTGTGCTGGGGCTCCCCACACCCAATAAAGTGACTGAAGGGTCCATAGCAGCCACATGCAGCTGAGCATTGCAACCAGCCAGCCAGAGGGACAGCCTAGCCTCCCTGGGCACCTGCAACAAGAGTAACCCTGCCACAACAGAAGGACACGTGTAGCCCACACAGGCAACACTCCTGGAACACTTGGAACTGGTGATAAGAGGGAAACACATTGCTGGGCCTCATAAGTCATCTCTTACATAAGGCCACCTCTCCAAGATCGGGAGACATAGATGACTTACTTAATGCATAGATATAAGCACAGAGGAAGAGGCAAAATGAGGAGACAAAGGAATACGTTCCAAGCAAGAGAACAGGAAAAAACCCCAGAAAAAGAACTAAACAAAACAAAAATAAACAATCTACCTGACATAGAGTTCAAACAAACAGTCATAAGAATGCTCACTGATCTTGGGAGAAGAATGGATGAACTCATTGAGAACTTCAATAAAGAATTGGAAAATATAAAAAAGAACCAATCAGCAATGAAGGATATAATACTGAAATGAAAAATTCACTAGAGGGACTCAATAGTAGAGCAGATTATACAGAAGAGTGGATCAGCGAGCTGGACAAAAGACTAGAGGAAATCACCCAAGCTGAACAGATGAAAGAAAAAAGAATTAAAAAGAATGAGGACAGTCTAATGGAACTCTGGGACAACATCAAGTGCACTGACATCCATATTATAGGTGTCCTAGAAAGAGAAGAGAGAGACAGAGGGACAGAGAATCTATTTGAAGGAGCAATAGCTGAAAATGTTCATAACCTAAGGAAGAAAACAGACACCCAGGTACAGGAAGCACAGAGAACACCAAACAAGATAAACCTAAAGAGGCCCACACCAAGACACATTGTAATTAAACTGTCCAAAATTAAAGATAAAGACAGAATCCTAAAAGCTGCAAGAGAAAGGCAACAACTGACATATAAAAAGAAGCCCCATAAGGCTATCAGCTTACTTCTCAGCAGAAACCTAACAGGCTATAAGAGAATGACATGATACATTTAAAGTGCTGAAAGGAAAAAACCTACAGCCAAGAATACTTTGCCCAGCAAGATTGTCATTAAGAATGGAAGGAGAGGTAAAGTATTTTCCAGACAACCAAAAACTAAAGGAGTTTAGTAAGTAATCAGCCTTACAAGAAATGCTAAAGGGACTTATTTAAGTGGGAAAGGTAAGACCACAAATAGGAATAAGAAAATTATCAAAAAAAAAAAGCAATAAAATGACTGGTAAAGGCAAAGATACAGTAGAGGTATCAGATCAACCACCTATGAAGATAATATTAAGGTCAAAAGACAAAAGTACTAAAATTATCTATTTCCACAATAAGAGGGTAACAGATACACATGCACAAGAAAAGAGGTTAGATATGATATCAAAAACATAAAATGTGGGAGGAAGGAAGTAAAAGAGTAGAGCTTTTAGCAAGAGGTCAAACTAAAGAGACTGTCAAATTAATAAGGTTTGCTATATACATAGGTTATTATATATGAACCGCATGGTAATCACAAACCAGAAACTTGTAATAAATACACAAAAAATTAAGAGAAAGGAACCCAACATAATACTAAAGAAAGCCATCAAACCAGAGCAAGAGAAGAAGAAAGGAACAGAGAAGAACTACTAAAACATCCAGAAAAAAATAACAAAATAGCACTAAGTCCATACTTATCAATAGCTACTTTGAATGTCAATGGACTAAATGCTCTAATCAAAAGGCATAGGGTGGCCAAATGGATAAAAAACAAGACCCATATATATGCTACATACAAGAGACACACTTCAGACCTAAAGACACTCACAAACTATGTGCAAATGGCAATGAAAAGAAAGCTGGAGTAGCAATACTTATATCAGACAAAATAGACTTTAAAACAAAAACTGTAACAAGAGACAAAGAAGGGCACTACATAATGATAAAGGGAACACTCCAACAAGAGGATATAACACTTGTAAATATCTATGCAGCCAATATGGGAGCACCTAAATATATAAAGTAATTATTAACAGACATAAAAGGAGAAATAGACAGTAACACAATAGCAGTAGGGGACTTTAACACTCCAATTACACCAATAGATAGATCATCCAAACAGAAGATCAATAAGGAAACATTGGCCTTAAATGACACCTTAGACCAGATGGACTTAGTAGATATATACAGAACACTCCATCCAAAAAACATAGAATACACATTCTTTTCAAATGCACATGGAACATTCTCCAGGATAGATCACATAATAGGCCACAAAAGAAGTCTCAATAAAATTTAAGAAAATTGAAATAATACCCAAGCATCTTTTCTGACCACAAAGGTATGAAACTAGAAATCAACTATAGGAAGAAAATCAGAAAAGCCACAAATATGTGGAGATTAAACAAAATGCTACTGAACAACGATTGGGTCAATGAAGAAATCAAAGGAGAAATAAAAAAACACCTGGAGAAAAATGAAAATGAAAATAAGACATGCCAAAATTTATGAGATACAGCAAAAGGAGTTCTAAGAGGGAAGTTTATAGCAACACTGGCCTACCTCAACAAACAAGAAAAATCTCAAACAATCTAACAGTGCATCTAAAGGAACTGGAAAAAGAAGAACAAACAAAGCCCAAAATCAGTAGAAAGAAGGAAATAATAAAAATGAGAGCAGAAATAAATGAAATAGAGGCTAAATTGTCAATAGAAAAAAATCTATGAAACCAAGAGCTTGTTCTTTGAAAAGATAAACAAAATTGGCAAACCTTTAGCTAGACTCAGCAAGAAAAAAGGAGAGAAGGCTCAAATCACTAAAATCAGAAATGAAAGAGGAGAAATTACGACACCTCAAAAATACAAAAGATTATAAGAGAAAACCATGAAAAGCTATACACCAACAAATTGGATGATCTAGAATAAATGGATAAATATGCAGAATCTTAGAATTTTCCAAAACTGAATCAAGAAGAAATAGAAAACTTGAATAGACCAATCGCCAGTAAGGAGATCGAAATAGTAATCAAAAACCTCCCAAAAAACAAAAGTTCAGGACCAGACGTCTTTCCTGGTGAATTCTACCAAACATTCAAAGAAGACTTAATACCTATCCTTCTCAAACTCTTCCCAAAAAATTGAAGAGGAAGAGAAACTTCATAGCTCATTCTACGAAGCCAACATTACCCTGATACCAAAACCATACAAGGACAACACAAAAAAAGAAAATTACTGGCCAATATCAACTGATGAATATTGATGCAAAAATCCTTCAAATACTAGCAAATCGAATACAGTACATTAAAAAGATCATACACCATGATCAAGTGGGATTTATTCCAGGTGTGCAAGGATGGTTCGACATCCACAAATCAATCAACATGATACACCACATTAACAAAATGAAGAATAAAAATCACATGATAATCTCAATAGATGCAGAGGAAGCATTTGACAAGATACAGCATCCATTTCTGATAAAACCTCTGAATAAAATGGATATACAATGAAAGTACCTCAACATGATAAAGGCCATATATGATAAACTCACAGCTAGTATCATTCTCAATGGAGAAAAACTAAAGGCTATCCCTCTAAGAACAGGAACCAGACAAGGATGCCCACTTTCACACTCTTATTTAATATAGTATTAGAAGTCTTAGCCAGAGCAATCAGACAAGAAAAAGAAATAAAAGGGATCCAAATTGGAAAGGAAGAAATGAAACTGTCACTATTTGTAGATGACATGATTTTATATATAGAAAACCCTATAGAATCCACCAAAAAACTTTTAGAAATAATAAATGCTTATGATAAAGTTGCAGGATACAAAATCAACATATGAAAATCAATTGGGTTTCTATACACTAAGATTGAAGTAGCAGAAAGAGAAATTAATACAATCCCATTTACAATTGCAACAAAAAGAATAAAATGCTTAGCAAGAAACTTAACCAAAGAGGTGAAAGATCTATACACTGAAAACTATAAAACATTTTTGAAAGAAATTGAAGAAGATACAAAGAAATGGAAAGATAGTCTGTGCTCTTGGATTGGAAGAATCACCATAGTTAAAATGTCCATACTTCCTAAAGCAATCTACAGATTCAATACAATCCCTATCAAAGTTCCAACATTTTTCACAGAAATAGAACAAAGAATCCTGATGAATATAGATGCAAAAATTCTCTATAAAATAGTAGCAAGCTAAATTCAGCAGCACATTAAAAAGATCATTCTCCATGTTCAAGTGGAATTTATCCCTAAGACGCAACGATGGTTGACATATGCAAATCAATGAACGTGATCTATCACATTAATAGAATGAAAGAACAGAATTATATGATTATCTTAATAGATGCAGAAAGATCATTTAACAAAATTCAATATCCATTCATGATAAAAATTCTTAACAAAATAGGCATAGAAAGAGCATATCTTAACATAATAAAGGCCATATATGACAAGCCCACAGCCAACATCATACTTAATGGTGAAAGTTTGAAAGCTTTTCCTCTAATATCAGGAACAAGACAAAGGTGCCCGCTTTCACCACTCTATTCAACATAGTATTAGAAGTCCTAGTGAGAGCATTCAGGCAAGAAAAAGATTTAAAAGCTACCAGAATTGGGAAGGAAGAAGTAAAATTGTCTCTAACTGCAGATGACATGATTTTTTACATATAGAAAATCTTAAAGACTCAACCGAAAAACTGTTAGATCTAATCAATTAGTTCAGCAAAGTTGCAGGATACAAAATTAACATAAAAAAATCAGCAGCATTTCTGTATACTAACAATGAATGTTCTGAAAAATAAATAATGAAATTGATCCCATTTACAATAGCATCAAAAACAATAAAATACTTAGAAATAAATTTAACCAAGGAAGTGAAAGATCTTTACTCTGAAAATTGCAAGGCACTGATAAAAGAAATCAAAGAAGACACAAATAGTCCCCCATTTTCATGGATTGGAAGAATTGTTAAAATGTCCATACTCCCCAAAGCCATCTGTAGACTCAATGTAATCACTATCAAGATTCCAATGGCATTTTTTACAGAAGTATAAAAACTACTCCTAAAATGTATAGAGAACCACGAAAAAACCCCCAAAAGCCAAAGAAATCCTGAGACAGAAGAACAAAGCAGGAGACATCACACTCCCTGATTTCAAGCTGTACTATGATGTTATATTAGTCAAAACAGTATGATACTGGCATCGAAACAGACATATAGATCCATGGAACAGAATTGAGAGCCCAGAAATAAACCCACGCATATATGGTCAACTAAGATTTGACAAGAGAGGCAAGAATATTCAATGGAGAAAAGGAAATCTCTTCAATAAATGGTGCTGGGATAACTGGATATTCACATGTAAAAGAATGAAATTGGACCCCTATCTTACAGCACTCAGAAAGATTAACTCAAAATGAATTAAAGACTTAAATGTAAGACCTGAAACCGTGAAACTCCTGTAATAAAACATAGGAACAAAGCTCCTTGATATAGGTCTTGGTAATAACTTTTTGGATCTAACACCTAAAGCAAAAGCAACAAAATAAACTAGTGGGACTGCATCAAACTAACAAGATTCTGCAGAGGAAAATAAACCATCAACAAAGAGAAAAGACAACCTATGGAATGGGAAAAAATATTTGCAAACCATATGTCTGATAAGGGGTTAATATCCAAAACATATGAAGAACTCATACAACTCAATGGCAAAAAAAAACCCAATCCAATTTAAAAATGGGGAAAGCACCTGAATAGACATTTTTCTAAAGAAGATATAAGGCCAAGGGGTACATTAAAAGATGCTTAACATCACTAGTCATTAGGGAAATGCAAATTAAAACCACACTGAGATATCACCTCACACCTGTTAGGATGACCATCATCAAAAAGACAAGAGATAACAAATGCTGGTGTGGATGTGGATAAAAGGAAACCCTTGTACACTTTTGGTGGGATTATAAATTGGTAAAGTCCCTATGGAAAACAGTATAGAGGATCCTCAAAAAATGAAAATTAGAGCTGCCACATGATCCAGCAATTCCACTTCTGGGAATATATCTAAAGGTGACAAAAATACTAACTCGAAAAGATATCTGCATCCCCATGTTAATGGCAGAATTATTTACAATAACCAAGACATGGAAACAACTTAAATGTCCATTGATGGATGAATGGATAAAGGAGTTGTGATATGTATATACAATGGAATATTATTCAATCATAAAAAGGAAGGAAATCCTGCCATTTGTGACAACATGGATGGACCTTGAGGGCATTATGTTATTGAAATAAGTCAGATAGATACAGACAAGTACTGTATGATCTCACTTATATGTGGAATCCAAAAAAAAAAAACCCAAACTCATAGAAAAAGTGATCAGACATGGTTACTAGAGGTGTGGGGTGGCAGGAGGGGAATTGGAGGAACGTGATCAAAAGGTATAAACTTCCAGTTATAAGATAAATTAGCACTAGGGATGTAATGTACAATACGATGACTATAATTAAGACTGTTGTGTGATATATAGGAAAGTTGTTAATCCTAATCCTGAGTTCTCATCACAAGCAGAAAATTTTTTCTTCTTTTCTTTATATTGTATCTATATGAGATGATGGATGTTAGCTGAACCTATTGTGATTATCATTTCATAATATATGTAAATCAAACCATCATGCTGTATTCCTTAAACTTATAGAGTGATGTATGTCAATTATTTGTCAATAAAACTGGAAAAAAATGAATAACATTCCATTGTTTAGATATACCACAGTTTGTTTATCCACTTAAATAAGGACATCTTGGTTGCTTCCGAGTTTTACCAATTATTAATAAAACTGGTATAAACATCCCTGTGTGGGTGCTTATGTGGACATTAGTTTCAATTCATTTTGGTAAGTACCAAGAAGTGCAATTGCTGGATCGTATGGTAAGAGTATGTTTAATTTTGTAAAAAAACCCCATTAAACTGCCTTCCAATGTGGCTGTACAGTTTTGCATTCCCAGCAGCAATGAAGGAGAGTTCCTGTTTCTCCACATTCTTGCCAGCATTTGATATTGTTAGTGTTTTGGATTTTGGCCATTTTAATAGGTGTATAGTGGTATCTCATTGATCTTTTAATTTGCAGTTTCCTAATGACAAATGATGTTGAACATCTTTCTATATGCTTACTTGCCATCTAGATATCTTCTTTGGTGAGGTGTCTGTTCAAGTTTTTTGGCCACTTTTAAATTGGATTCTTCGTTTTCTCATTGTTGCATTTTAAAAGTTCTATGTATATTTTGGATAAAAGTCCTTTATCAGATGTGAATTTTGCAAATATTTTCTCCCTGTTTGTAGCTTGTATTCTCATTCCTTGACATTATCTTTCACAGACTAGAAGTTTTTCATCTTAATGAAGTTCAGCTTATCAATTCTTTCTGTGATGAATCATGTCTTTGGTGTTGTAACTAAAAAGTCATCGCCATACCCAAGGTCATCTAGGTTTTCTCACATGTTATCTTCTAGGAGTTTTATAGTTTTGTGTTTTACATTTAGGCCTCTGATCCATTTTGAGTTAATTTTCATGAAGGATGTAAGGTCTGTGTTGATTCTTTTGGCATGTGAATGTCTAATTATTCCAGCACATTTGTTGAAAAGACTATCTTTGCTTCATTGTATTGCCTTTGATCCTTTATCAAAAACTCAGTGATGATATTTATGTGGGTCTATATCTGGGCTCTCTATTCTGGCCCATTGATCTATTTTCTCTATTCTTTCACTATTAACACACTTTCTTGATTACTGTATCTTTAGTAAGTCTTAACATCAGGTAGTGTTAGTCCTCCAACTTTGTTCTCCTCCTTCAATATAGAGTTGGCTATTCTGGGTCTTTTGCTTCTCTATATAAACTTTAGAATCAGTTTGTCAAAATCCACAAAATAACTTGCTGGGATTTTGATTGGGATTGTGGTCAATTTATAGGTCGAGTTGGGAAAAACTGACATCTTGACAATATTGAGTCTTCCTATCCATGAACATAGAATCTCTCCATTTATTTAGTTCTTTTTTGATATATTTCATTAGAGTTTTGCAGTCTTCCTCATATAGGTTTTTTACTTACGTTATTAGATTTGTATGTAAGTATTTCATGTTTTGGGACACTAATATAAATGGTAATGTGTTTTTAACTTTAAATTCTACTTGTTCATTGCTAGTATATAGGAAAACAATTGACTTTTGTATGCCAACCTTGTATCCTGCCATCTTGCTATAAATATTATTAGTTCCAGGAGTTTTTTTCATCAGTTTTTTCAGATTTTTTACATTGACAATCATGTCATCCCTGAACAAAGACAGTTTTATTTTTTCCTTCCCAGTCTGTATACCTTTTCTTTTCTTTTCTTTTCTTGTCTTGTCTTGTCTTGTCTTTCCTTGTCTTATTCCATTAGCTAGGACTTCCAGTACAACACTGGCAAGGAGTGGTGAGAGGCAATATCCTTGTATCATTCCTAATCTTAGCAGGAAGATTCTAGTTTCTCACCATTAAATACAATGTTAGCTTTAGGTTTTCTGTAGCTGTTCTTTGTTCAGGAAGTTCCCCTTTATTCCTAGTTTGCTGAGAGTTTTTTTTTTTTATCATGAATGGGTATTGGATTTTGTCAAATGCTTTATCTGCATCTATTGAGATGATCATGTGATTTTTGTCTTTTATTCTATGGATATGATGTATTACATAGATCGACTTTCATGTGTTGTGTGACCCTTGTATGCCTGAGATAAATCCCACTTGGTCATGATGTATAATCTCCTTAATGTGCTGCTGTATTTTATTTACTAGTATTTTGTTGATGATTTTTGCCTATTTTTGTAAGGGATATTAATCTATAGTTTTCTTTTCTAGTGATGTCTTTATCTGCCTTGTTGTAATGCTGGCTTCATAGAATAAGTTAAGAAATGTTCCCTCCTCTTCTAGTTTTTGGCAGAATTTGAGAAGGATTGGTGCTAATTCTTCTATAAACTCTTGGCTACCATGATCAATACCTTTGCCTCAAAACGCTTTTAGCAAACACCTCCCAGTAAGCTGCCTCACTCCTTGGAACACTTGAAGTCAGGTGAAACAAGCAAGCCCTTGTGATCTTACCTCAGGGAACCACCAGACAGGTCAAAATACACATTCATAGTTCTTTGAGAATAAGGTCTATATTGTTTCCTCTGGCACTAGCAACCTGCACCAGGAGAGTGGGCTGCCATCTTCACAGTTGCTGCCAATTTGTTGAGTGAGGGATAGCAAACAGGCAATTTAAAATGCCACAGTCCTCTCTTACTGCAGTCCAGCATCTTCTTTCTTCATTAAGCTTTCCCATGGTTGGTATACTAGATTTTTTACTAGATTCCAGAGGTCCTGGAAAGTTGATTTAGACAGTTTGCTACCTTATTAGTTGCTTTTGTAAAGGGACAGAGCTCTGGAATTACCTACTCCACCATTTTTGGTGACCTCAGTTTCTTATTTTTTGTAAGAATGACAATGCTACTTCCAAGCTCTTAATATGCCTAAGCTAAAACCAGATGTCCATTCATTACTTTTTTATGCACAAATTATTTCATCACTGGCCTGTGGAATCCCCTTCAAAATGGCTTGTTGTCCCTTTGACAGAATCCCAGTAAATCTTTGATAGCTTCCTTTCTACTACAAGATATCTCAAGCTCATCTTGTACATTTACTGACTCAGACTTGGATAGCCATTTCTCCAAAGGACTCTGGTTCTTTTAGGTGGGAAATGGTATTTAAAGACCAAGGTCTGGGTACTAAGGGTATTTGTTGCTGTTGAGTTGTCATTGCTTCTAGGCTTTTCAGTAGATAGAGCTAGGAAAAACATTTTTAAAAATGAAAAATATCATGAGTACATAATGATATTTCCAATTTAAATGTAATAGTACAGGGTTTAACCTAATTTATTTATTTTGCACTTATATCTTTTTTCTCTTACCCTGAAAATCTTGGTTTCTGTCTACCTTAACCTTATACTTATTTGCTTTATGCTAAATAATAATTTCAAAATAACAATGCCAGTATTACTATTAACAATAAGACTACTGTAAGCAGTTTAAGATTTCTTTGTGGTTCATTTTGTCCTTAGACCATATATCACTAGGGATTTACAGCCAAAATACTGTGTTTTAAAATCACTTATTCTCTTCTTTGTGTGATTATGCCACCGGCTTGATATACAGTGAGGTTCATCTGTTTGTTTGTTTTCAGTTTTTAAGGATTGCTTTTTATTTTCCTTTTGATTTAATTTTACTTTTAATTATGCTTCCCAAGTCAAAACTAGGGGTCTGGCCCAGTGGTGCAGTGGTTAAGTTTGCATGTTCCGCTTCTGTGGCCTGGGGTTCGCTGATTTGGATCCCAGGTGCAGACCTACACACCACTTATCAAGCCATGCTGTGGCAGGTGTCCCACATATAAAGTAGAGGAAGATGGACACAGATGTCAGCTCAGGGCCAATCTTCCTCAGCAAAAAGAGGAGGGTTGGCTGCAGATGTTAGCTCAGGGCTAATCTTCCTCAAAAAAAAAAAAAGTCAAAACTAGATAACAAGGTACATTCCGAGAAGTTTAGCTTCCATCCCTATCGCTGCATTATGCTCTCTCCTTCCCCCAGTTTTTTTAGACTTTTGTTCATACTACTGATGTTTCTTGTTGAAAAATATAAGCAAATATGTATGTGTGTATGTAGGCGTATATATTTCTCCCCTTTTTGTACACAAAGGGCAGCATACTATAAAAACTTATCTACCTTGCTTTATTATCACCTAGTATATCCTGGCAATCATTCTATATCAGCATATGAAGATTATCTTCATCCCTTTTTATAACTGTATATTACTCCATTACATGGATGTACTGGGTTTCTTTCAGTCTTTTGATATTACAAATAATGTCACAATGAATACATTGCACATATGTCTTTTTGCATTTTTTCCAGTATGTCTTTGAAATAGATTCTGGGAAGTGAGATTGCTTTATGTAAACATATGTAATTTTACTAGATAGTGGCAAATTCCCCTCCTTAGGGGCTCTACTATTTTGCATTCCTGTCAGCAATGTGTGAGACTTCAGGCCTCTTTACATCTCTCCACAGAATCAGTGTGGATCAACTTGGTAACTCTGGCCTTCATGGCACAGGGGAGACTTTACCTCCCTCACCACTCATCCCACAGATGTGAACCATAGCTTGCATTTTATTATTTTCTCTATTTACATACCCTGTGCTAAGAACAAATGGGTTGCCTGATAGTAATGAGAAATGAAGTAATATGGCAAGCCTTGGCTTGTTATGAGCCACTTCTCAAGCTACCTGAGGCTGAGGAAGGTTCTAAAACGTGTTAAACAACCCTGACAGCCTGATTGCAAGTGAGTCTACATTGTTTGCTCCCTATACCAACCATGCAATCTTGACTATGCCCCTGTGACTGGAGGGCATAGCCCAGTACACACAATGCAGAATGGGACATTAGATATGCATATTTATACTTCCCCGAAGTACTTGTTTTCTATTCATTATTATCAACTTTGAAATAAACCCATTGGAGCCACCCAAAAGACAAACACATCATTGTTATCACTGTTGATACTTCTTTCATCTCTGGCACTTGCTTTCACTTCCATTCACTGCCTCTCCAAGTGTCTCCTTGGAGCTCTTACCATCTTGTGGCAGGTCAGCACAAGATTCAGGCTTGAGAACTGAAGTGTTGACTTTTCATAAGTATGAAGAAAGTGTTTTCTAAAATATCGTAGGCTTAGGCTCTGCCTCCTGCCTCCCCCCACCCGCCACCTTTGGCAACAGTGCGAAGTAGGAAATGTTCATTGCCAGTGTTCCCAGATTTTATTTTCTAGACCTCCCTCTCATTCTCATGCTCCTACCCTCCTTCATGGTGCCCTCTTTCTGAACTCAAGTACTCAGAGCCCTGTTGGTCTCTGCACCCATCAACAGCTTCTTGTGACCATATGTCACCACATTCCTTTCCAAGAGAGTTTGTCCTCTGGCCCTGAAAAGAAAGGCTATCTTTGGCTGAAAGGATTTCAGGCACCAGGGAGGGTGGCAATGGCAGGATGAAGGAAGGGTACAGACTTGAGAGTGAGACCTTTTCCTGAAATCATGCCATGCAGTCATCAACTATTCAGCCTCTGCAGGGACTCTGAGTTAGCAAGCTGAGAGAGGAACTGAAAGTATTTTCTGATATAACAGCAAAATTTCACAGTATCATATCAGTTATTTCTATCTATGGTATATGCTGGGTACTTGCAGCTCATTAAAGATTTTCCCCTGAGCTGATTTGATGTTTCAGAGGTGATCTACAAGGTGTGATCCAAAGGGTTCTGGGAAGACTCCAGAGCCCAAAAGATGTTTTTCACTAGACTTTTGCTCTTCTGGAAATTTTTACTTATATGTGAAAAGATGTATTTTAAAATTATAGAAGCAATGCATGGTTCTACTTAAAGATGGCAGATTGAAAACATGAATTTGTTTTTGTTCCTTCACCAAGTCCCATTTATTTTATTGTTTTTATTATTGAGTTCATAATAGTTTACATCAATGTGAGATTTCAGTTGTACATTATTTCTTGTCTGTCACCACATAAGTGCTCCCCTTCACTCCCTGTGCTCACTCCCCCACCCCCCTTCCCCTGGTAACCACTGAACTATTTTCTTTGTCTATGTGTTAGTTTATATTCCACATATGAGTGAAATCATATGGTGTTTGTCTTTCTCAGTCTGGCTTATTTCACTTAGTGTAATACCCTCCAGGTCCATCCATGTTGTTGCAAATGGGATGATTTTGTCTTTTTATGGTTGAGTAGTATTCCATTGTATCTATATACCACATCTTCTTTATCTAATCATCAGTTGATGAGCACTGGATTGTTTCCATGTCTCGTCTATTGTGAATAGTGCTGCAATGAACATAGGGGTACATATGTCACTTTGGATTGTTGATTTCAAGTTGTTTGGATAGATACCCAGTAGTGGGATAACTGGGTCATATGGTATTTCTATTTTTAGTTTTTGAGGAATCGCCATACTGTTTTCCATAGTGGCTGCACCAGTTTGCATTCCTACCAGCAGTGGATGAGGGCTCCCTTCTCTCCAAACCCTCTCCAACATTTATTATTTTTGGTCTTAGTGATTATAGCCATTTTAACAGGTGTTAGGTGGTATCTTAGTGTAGTTTTGATTTGCATGTCCCTGATGATTAGTGATGTTGAACGTCTTTTCATGTGTTTCTTGGCCATTTGTGTATCTTCTTTGGAAAAATGTCTGTTCATATCCTCTGCCCATTTTTTGATTGGGCTGTTTGTTTTTTTGTTGTTCAGTTGCATGTGTTCATTATATATTATGGAGATTAACCCCTTGTCAGATATATGATTTGCAAATATTTTCTCCCAATTGGTGGGTTGTCTCTTTGTTTTCATCCTAGTTTCTTTTGCGTTGCAGAAGTTGTTTAGTCTGATAAAGTCCCACTTGTTTATATTTCTTTTGTTTCCCTTGTTTGAGGAGACATGGTATTCGAAAAGATCCTTTTAAGTTCAATGTCAAAGAGTGTACTACCTATATTATTTTCCAGGAGTTTTGTGGTTTCGGGACTTATCTTCAAGTCTTTGATCCATTTTGAGTTTATTTTTGAGTATGGCATGACATAATGGTCTACTTTCATTCCTTTGCAACTGGTTGTCCAGATTTCCAAACACAATTTATTGAAGAGACTTATCTTTTCTCCATTGTATGTTCTTGGCACCTTTGTCGAAGATTAGCTGTCCATCAGTGTGCAGTTTTATTTCTGGGCTTTCAGTTCTTTTCCATTGATCTGTGTGCCTGTTTTTGTACCAGTACCATGCTGTTTTGATCACTATGGCTTTGTAGTACATTTTGAAGTCAGGGATTGTGATTCCTCCAGCTTTGTTCTCTTTTCTCAATATTGCTTTAGAAACTTGGGGTCTTTGGTTGCCTCATATGAATTTTAGGATTCTTTGTTCTATTTCTGTGAAGAATGTCATTGGGATTCTGATTGAGATTGCATTGAATCTATAGATTGCTTTGAGTACTATGGACATTTTAACTATGTTTATTCTTCCAATCCATGTGCATGGAATCTCTTTCCATCTCTTTATGTCATCATCTATTTCTTTCAATAATGTCTTATAGTTGTCACTGTATAAGTCCTTCACTTCCTTGGTTAAATTTTTTCCTAGATATTTTATTCTTTTTATTGTGATTGTAATGGAACTGTATTCTTGAGTTTTCTTTCTGTAAGTTTGTTATTAGAGTATAGAAATGCAACTGATTTTTGTAAGTTGATTTTGTACCCTGAAACTTTACTGTAGTTGTTAATTATTTCTAATAGTTTTCTGATGGATTCTTTAGAGTATTATATATATAAGATCATGTCGTCTGCAAACAGCGAGAGTTTCACTTCTTCACTCCCTATTTGGATTCCATTTATTCCTTTCTCTTGCCTAATTGCTCTGGCCAAAACCTCCAGTACTATGCTGAGTAAGAGTGATGATAGAGGGCATCCTTGTCTTGTTCCTGTTCTCAGAGGGATAGCATTTGCTTTCTCCCCATTGAGTATGATGTTGGCTGTTGGTTTGTCATATATGGCCTTTATTATCTTGAGGTAATTTCCTTCTATCCCCATTTTGTTAAGAGTTTTTACCATAAATGGCTGTTGGATCTTGTCAAATGCTCTCTCTGCATCTATTGAGATGATCATGTGGTTTTTAGTCCTCATTTTGTTAATGTGGTGTATCACATTGATTGATTTGTGGATCTTGAACCATCTCTGTGTCCCTGGAATAAATCCCACTTGATCATGAGGTATGATCTTTCGATCTATTGCTGTATTCAGGTTGCCAATATTTTGTTGAGGATTTTTGCACCTATGTTCATCAGTGATATTGGCCTGTAGTTTTCCTTTTTGTGTTGTCCTTGTTAGGCTTTATCAGAGTGATGTTGACGTCGTACAATGTGTTAGAAAGCATTCCATCTTCCTTGAGTTTTTGTAATAGCTTGAGAAGGATAGGTATCAAATCCTCTCTGAATGTCTGGTAGAATTCTCCCAGGAAGCTGCCTCTTTCTGGGCTTTTATTCTTTGGGATGCTTTTGATTACTGTTTCAATCTCTTTACTTGTGATCAGTCTGTTCTGATTCTCTATTTCTTCTTGATTCAGCTTTGGGAGTTTGTAAGACTCTAAAAATTTATCCATTTCCTCTAGATTGTCCCTTTTGTTGGCATATAGCTTCTCGTAGTATTCTTTTATAATCTGTTGTATTTCTGTGGTATCTGTTGTTATTTCTCCTCTTTCATTTCTAATTTTATTTATCTGAGCTTTCTCTCTTTTTTTCTTTGTAAGTCTGGCTAGGGGTTTGTCAATTTACTTTATCTTCTCAAGGAACCAGCTCTTTGTTTCACTGATCCTTTCTACTGCCTTTTTTGTTTCAATTGCATTTATTTCTGCTCTGATTTTGATTATTTCTCTCCTTCTGCTGACTCTGGGCTTTGTTTGTTCTTCTTTTTATAATTGATTTGGGTGTAGTTTGAGATTGCTTAGTTGGGATTTTTCTTGTTTGTTAAGGTGAGCCTATATTGCGATGAATTTCCCTCATAGTACCACTTTTGCTGCATCCCATGTGAGTTGGTATGGTATGTTTTCATTTTCATTTGTCTCCAGATGTTTTTTTGTTTTCTCCTTTAATTTCTTCAATGATCCATTGGTTGTTCAATAGCATGTTGTTTAGTCTCCACATCTTTGTCCCTTTCTCAGCTTTTTTCTTGTAATTAATTTCTAGCTTCATGGCATTGTGATTGGAAAAGATGCTTGTTATTATTTCAATCTTCTTAAAATTATTGAGGCTTGCCTTGTTTCCCAACATATGGTCTATCCTTGAGAATGTTCCATGCACAGTTGAGAAGAATGTGTATTCTGCTGTTTTTGGATGTAGTGTTCTATATATGACTATTGAGTCCAACTGGTTTAGCTTTTCATTTAATTCCACTGTTTCCTTGTTGATTTTCTGTCTGGATGATCTATCCATTGATGTGAGTGGAGTTTTGAGGTCACCAACTATTCCTGTGTTATTATTAATATCTTCTTTTGGGTTTGTTAATAGTTGCTTTATATACTTTGGTGCTTCTGTGTTGGGTGCATAGATATTTATGTGTTATTTCTTCTTGATGGAGTGTCCCTTTGATCATTAAATACTGCCCCCTTTGTCTCACTTTACCTGTCTTATCTTGAAATCTACTTCCTCTAAGTATTGTGACACCTGCTTTCTTTTGTTTGCCATTAGCTTGGAGTATTGTCTTCCATCCCTTCACTCTGAGCCTGTGCTTGTCATTGGAGCTGAGATGTGTTTCCTCGAGGCAGCACATTGTTGGGTCTTATTCTTTAATCCATTTCACCACTCTGTATCTTTTTACTGGAGAGTTCAGTCCATTTACGTTTAGGGTGATTATCAATATATGAGGACTTAATGCTGCCATTTTATCACTCATTTTCCAGTTCTGCTGCATTTCCTTTGTTTCTCGTCCTGTGTATTTTGGTCTACCCATTGGATTATGTAGTTTTTTATGATGTGTTTCTTTGTTTTCTCCTTTTTTATTATTTGTGTCTCTGTTCTGCTTTTTTGTTTAGTGGTTACCCTGAGGTTTGTATTCAAAATCTTGTGGATATGATAGTCCATTTTCTGATGGCCTCTTATTTCCTTAGACTAAACCAATTCAGTCCCTTTCCTCTTCCCTTCCTAAGTTGTTTTTCTTACATCTTATTCCATCTTGTGTTGTGAGTTTGTGGTTAAAATGACAAGATTATCTTTGTTTTTGGTGTTTTCCTTCCCTTATCTTTAATGCTATACTTCAGTATTTACTAGCCTGTTCTGATTCTGTCTACCTATTTATCTCCTTACTCTGTGCTTTGTAACCCCTTCCCCCCCCTTTTTTTTTTCAGGTATAAGAGCCTTCTTGAGGATTTCTTGTATGAGGTGTCTTGTGGCTATGAACTCCCTTAGCTTTTGTTTGTCTGGAAAAGTTTTTATTTCTCCATCATATCTGAAGGATATTTTTGCTGGACAGAGTATTCTTGACTGAAAGTTTTTTTCCTTCAAACATTTGAATATGTCATTCCAGTCTCTCCTAGCCTGTAAGGTTTCTGCAGAAAAATCTGCTGAAAGCCTGATAGGGGTTCCTTTGTAGTTTATTTTCTTCTGCCTTGCTGTCCTTAGCATTTTGTCTTTGTCATTCACTTTTGCCAGTTTCACTACTATATGCCTTGCAGTAGGTCTTTTTACATTGACATATTTAAGAAGTCTGATAGCCTCTTCTACATGGATTTCCATCTCCCTCCCTAGGTTTGGGAAGTTCTCTGCTATTATTTCTTTGAATACACTTTCTGCTCCATTCTCCTTCTCTTCTCCTTCTTGAATACCTATAATTCTTATGTTGCATTTCCTAATTGAGTTGAATATTTCTCGGAGACTTTCTTCCTTTCTTTTTAGTCTTAGTTCTTTCTCCTCCTCTATCTGGAGCATTTCAACATGTCTGTCTTCGATTATGCTGACCTGCTTCTCTATGATGTCCACTCATGTGTTCAGGGAACCCATATTTTGTTTTATTTCTTCCACTGTGTCTTTCATCTCTAATATTTCTGATTGATTCTTCTTTATAGTTTCAATCTCTTTTGTGAAGTAACCCCTGAATTCATTGAGTTCTTTCTCTGCATTCTCTTTTACCTGGTTGAGTTTTTTGATGATAGCTATTTTGAATTCTTTGTCATTTTGATTTCTGGGTACTTGTCATTTTCTCTTTGGTCTGGAGATTTAATATAATGTTTGATATTGCTAGAGGGCGTAGCTCTGTTTTTTCACATCTTGGTATTATTTGATTGCAGTTACCGCCTATTGCCACTGGGTGGGGGTCAAGAGCCACATAGTCTGAGCCCTCTGCCTTCCACTGAGATCCCAGGTGCTGGAGCCAGCACTGGGCGGGTGGGGGGAAGGGCACTTTCTCCTGCATGCTCTCAGGGTTTTCTTGCTCTCCTCTCACTATCTGCTCTCCTGGGGTGTTGGCTTGATGAGGGCACCCCCCATGAAAGCTTTTGCCTTGGTAGAGGGCTTCCCTCTAGACTGCAAGGGCCCTCAGGGATCCTTCATGTCCCCACAAACGAATGTCCCCTCCCCTGTTCCTTCCCTCTTGGAGGCCTCCCTCAGTCCTGGATCATAGTCTTTAGAGGAGGGAGTGAAGTTTTCTCTTACCCCATTCCACCTCCTCTGAGCGGGGCTCCAGCTTCCCTACCCTCCTTCATGTGGCTGCGTGAGTCTCTTAGATGTTTGTTGTGTTGTGTTTGGATGTCCTTTGTTAGAGTATGAATGTTTTTTTGTTGTATGGTGGAGGGGAGAGACTACTGGGAAAGCTCACTCTGTCATGATGCTGATGTCACTCCAGGGTTGCTATTTTTTAAAGGAACACTCAGAGAACATAAAGGAGCTCTTTGGAAATAAAAATATGACAGCAGAAAAAAAATCAATAGAAATGTTGAAAGTAAAGTTGAGGGAATCTTCCAGAATGGAGAGCAAAAAGACAAAGATTAAAGTAGGAGAAAGAATATTAGAAAATTAGAAGCGCTGTCCAGTAGGTTCAATATCTGAATAATAGGAGTTCTAGTTAGAGAGAAGAAGAGAAAATGAAGGGAATGAAATTATTAATATATTAATTCAAGAAATTTTCCAAAAACTGAAGGGCATGAGTTTTCAGGTTGAAAGATCCCATGACCAATGAAAACAGACCCACACCAAGATACATTTTTATAAAATTTCTCAATGTTGTGTTAAAAAGAGGATCCTACAAGTTTCCAGAGACAAAAACAGGTCACATATAATGGACCAGGAATTGGAGTGGCTTTGTATTTCTCAGTATCAACATTGGAAACTAGGAGATGATGGAGAAATGCCTTCAAAATTCTGAAGGATAGTTACTTTCAACCTAGAGTTCCTTATCCAGCCAAATTGTCAATCAAGTGTGAGGATAGAATAAAGACATTTTCGGACAAGTAAAGTCTCAAAAGTTCACCTCTTGTGCACCTCTTGGTTAAAACAAGAGTTTTAAACCAAGAAAAAGGAAAAACTGGGTTAGTGGGGAAAGGATCCAGCATAAGAAAAAGGCAAAAGGAAATCTCTAGGATGATGGTGAAGGGAAGTCCCAGGATGACAGCTGCACACTAGGAAGGAATAGAGGGGAACCAGCTCATTCAGGTCAGAAGCTTCAGGAGAGATATTGCCAAGATACTTGGATACAACTGAACATATGGAGAGGTGAGGTAGGTAACTGATGAAGAGTTTAAAGTTGAATTCCTGCTGAGTACATAGAAAGCCATTTAAAGAAAATAATAATTATTAGCTCCAGGAAAAACAAGAAGTTGTACCAATAAAGAAAAGTATTTGTGACTCTTCATGGATCAGCGGCAAATAATGTTTATTTGGCCACCATACTGTAAAGCCTGAATAGTGGTCTAAAATTATGATACATCTATATGGGAAGAGTGTGGGGATAGGAAGGGTCCTTGGGTGAGGTGGGGAGCAGAGTGCCTGTAGGTATGTCAATAGACAATGTGAAAAACTTAAAAGTCAAGAAGTAGCAATAAAATAATGTTATTTAGAAAACCAACATAAGTGCCAAAAGAATCAGCTAAAAGAGTTAAAAGCTCTTGCCTCTGGGGAGTGGGAAATTATGGGGAAGGGGAAAGAGAGTATCGTTTTTAGTAACAAAACTTGTAGAACTATTTAACTCTGTAAACTATGACAATGTATAACTTTGATAAAAATTAAAATATTTAAGCAATGCATGCCCATTATAAAAACTTTAAAAATTCAAAAAAGCAAAAATTAAAGAATATCGCAAAGAAACTCAATACTTATCAATAGCCACATTTAATATTTTGCTATATTTCCTTTCAGGCTTCCTACATGCCAAATTTTACATAGCAGTAATTATACTGATATCTTGGGGTTTTTTCCTCCGTTAGCATCAAAGCATATGCCTTCTCCTGTTGCACTCTTTTAAATAGCTGTGTAGTGTTCCACTGTGTAGATATACTATAATCAATTTGACTATTCTCTACTACTGAGCATTTAGACTATTTCCCTTTTTTGGCCACTATAGCTAATGCTCCAATGAACATCTTTTTTCATATTTTTTTTCTGTACTTCAAATTATTTCCCTAGTATATATTCTGAAGAGTGGTACTGTTATGGACTAAACTGTGTGCCCCCAAAATTCATACCTTGAAGCCCTAACCCCCAGTGCAACTGTATTGGAGATAGGGCATATAAGTAGGTAATAAAGATAGAGTAAAGTCATAAGGATGAGGCCTTAATCTGATCTGGTTGGTGTCGTTGTAAGAGGAGGAAGAGAACCAGAGATCTCGTTCTCCCTGTCTTCCTGTCTCTCTGTCTCCCTGTCTCTTTTCCTTTCTCCTCTCTCCTTCTCTCCTCATCTCCCTTTTTCCTTCTCACCGTGCACACACACAGAAAAGATGATGTGAGGACACAGTGAGAAGGCAGTCAGGTAGAGAGCTGTCACCAAAAACCAACCTTTTTTTTTAAATTTTTTTTTGAGGAAGACTAGCCCTGAGCTAACTACTGCCAGTCCTCCTCTTTTTGCTGAGGAAGCCTGGCTCTGAGCTAACATCCGTGCCCATCTTCCTCTACTTTTTATATGTGGGATGCCTACCACAGCATGGTGTGCCAAGCATTGTAACTTCACCGGAACGTGCAAACTTCACTGCTGCGCCAATGGGCCAGCCCCAAAACCCAATCTTGATGATGCCTCGATCTTGGACTTCTAGCCTACAGAACTGTGAGAAAATAAATTTCTGTTGCTTAAGCCATCCAGTCCGTGGTATTTTGTTACAGCAGCCAGGCAGACTATACAGGTACTTACTTTGTGTTTTAAAGCATTCATATGAAAATATAAATGTCCCTGGGGACGACTCACACAAGGGCTATTGTCAGTCATTCATGCCCCAGTGTGACTTAATTTAATATGCTGCTTTTTCTTTACAGTGAAGTGAAATACTGGCACCTGGAGGTGGAACTCCTTGCAGTTTATGAGGGATTGGCAGAGCTTCTGGAAATCACAGAGACTCAGCAATACTTAGTCAATAAATGACAAAACAACACTTAATTCTGGGAATTATTTAGATACTGTAGCAATGTTTTCTTTTTGCTCAATGAGTTGTATAAATTGTTTATCAATATGACTAAACATTGCTGGTTTCTCCTCCTGTTCAAAATATATCCTGAATCCACTCTTTCTTCTCACCTCCACTGCCTGGACCCTAAACCAAGCCACTCTGGTTGCATCCCTCTCTCCCATGAGCTGTTCTTTGCACCACTACAAGAGTGTACTTATACAAAGTGGAAACCAGATCCCATCTCTTAGCTCTCAGAACTTTCTATCACCTTTAAAATAAAACCCAAACTCCTTGCCATGTTATATTGTATATGTGCAATGTTATATATTATCTATCATTTACTTTGAACCATTTCAATATCAGCTGTGTAATATACCTGATTTAATCTGTTCTAAGATGCATATTTTTTCACTTTTTGTCACCTCTGAAATTGAGGTGAATTTTACCATTGATGATATGTCATAGTTTAATTGAGAGCCGTTTTCCTTTGTTGGCACATGAAGAATGAGTCTTATAACCTATGACATCTTGGACTCATGGAATCAATGACTTAATGAAATGGTGTATCTGTCTACAAAACCATCTTTTGAAATACTGGTCTAGGGTGAGGGCAGTGGAGGTAGGAAGAAGGGGTGGATTTAGTATATCTTTTGCAGTGGAGGAGGAAGGGGCAATGATTATTCATATTGATAAACAATTTATACAACTTGTAAATTAGTTTTAATCCGCACTCTGAGGGTGGTTAACATTTGAATTATTCTAATCAGGAATATACACCCAGGAGTGATTAGTTAGCTTTTGAAAGATCCTACTCAGGTGTCCACACGCCAACCTCATGACGTTCACATTTTCCTATTTGAACCTGAGCTAAAGCAGGAGTTCTTAAACTTTCTTTGTGCCATGGGCCCCTTTGGCCAACTGGTGAACCCTTTTCGGAGTCATGTTTTTAATGCATAAAATAAAACACATAGGATTACAATTAAAACCAATTGCACTGAAATGCAATTATCAAAACATTAAAGATACAATTATTAAAGATACAATTTTGACATATTAATATGTGTGCTTGTTTATTAACTCAGCAAATAACATGATGTAGCAGCAGGTCTAATAACTACCATAATTTTGAGCATAAATGATTTTTTGAGATATTGGCAACAGCTGTAATGTGATGTGAAAATATCTTTGGTATGTGTCGGTGACAAAGTCGCAGGTATTGCTAATAAGACTGTGGTCTGTTGACTAATTTTATTTAGAAATTGATAAAAATAAAGGTGTAATTTTTTTCCCATCAAAGTCCACAGACACCCCTTGAATTCTATCCGCAGGACCCAAGGTTAGGAAACCTTGCACCACAGACTCCATTAATTAGCACAAGACATGTAAGAAATAATATTTCATTGGTGAAATGAATTGTGTTCAAAACATGTGGAGTGGCTAAAAATATTGTCCAGGTGCTTCTGCCCTTGCATAAATAGAATATAAAAATCTGGCAAGCCAGCCCAACCACTCAGCACTCTTTGGAATGGCATTGTAGGCCTCAGACTCTGCATGGTCCTCTATCCCACTCTGCCGTAGCCAGCTTGCCAGATGGTCCCCAGTGATTCCTTCCTTGTGTAGTCCCTTCCCACATTGAATAGGGATGACCTATTTAACCAGTAGGATATTATGGAAATGACAAAGTGTGACTCCCAAGGCTAGGTCAGAAAAGACCTTGCAGCTTCTGTCTTGCTCTATTTTGGATCGTTGCTCTGAGCTTGCATGCTATGAGAACATGCCAACAACCCTATGGAGAGGTCCACGTGGTGAGGAACTGAGATTTCCTACCAACAACTAACAGTGCTTTGCTGGGCATATGAGTGAACCACCTTGGAAGCAGGTTCCCGGTTCATTCAAGCCTTCAGATAACTGCAGCCCTAGCCAACATCTTGACTGCGACCTCATGAGTGACTCTCCTGAGCCAGAACCACCCAACTAAGCTGCTCCCAGATTCCTGATACACAGAAACTATGTGAGATGATAAATGTTTGTTGTTTTAAGGCACTAAATTTTGGGCGTAATTTGTAGCACAGCAATAGATAACTAATATATACCGCTGAGAAGATTTTCTTGCTCCACCCAGAAGATAGGCTGGTCCTGTTACCATATTATTAGACCATCTGTTTTAGGTAAATCTTTCATGCAAGGAACTTGCTGGAGTTCCTAAAGGTCAGAGAGCATGTCTTTGACCCAGTTTACAAGAAAAGGCTATCCGACTGTTTTGGTCCCTAATTGCTAATAAGTGTATGTGTCACAGAATTCAGTCTGACAGGGTCTATAGCCCTCACCTATCTCTAATCTTCAGAGGCTACCTAAATCTACCAAAAACAATAAATATAGGTCTATTTGCAACATATTTGCAAAGGCCTGCAAGGCCCTAGATAACCTGACTTTCATCTACCTCTCTAAACTCAACTCTCACCACCGACTCTCAAGTCTCTTCAGCAACACTGGCTGTATTGGTTTGCTAAGCCTGTACGAGTGGCTTAAACAACTGAAATTTGTTGTCTCACACTTTGGAGGCTAGACGTCTGAGATCAAGATGTTGGCAGGGTTTGTTCCTTCTGGGCGCTGCGAAGAAGAATCTGTTCCGTGCCTGTTCCCTAGCTTCTGGTAGTTTGGGGGCAATCTTGGGTATTCCTTGACTTATAGAAACATTGCCCCAATCGCTGCCTTCATCTTCACATGGTGTTCTCCATGTGTGCGTGTCTGTGTTCAAATTTCCCCTTTTTATGAGGACACCAGTCATATTGGATTAGAAGCCCACTCTACTGCAGTATGACTTCATCATAACTAATTACATCAAATAAGCTCCCAGTCTGAGATACTGAGGGTTACTTTAGACTTCAACATATGGATTTTTGAGACACAAGTCAACCCATAACACTAGCCTTCTTGCTGTTCCTCTAGCACACCAAGCTCATTTCTTTCTTTTATTTTTTTTTGTGAGGAAGACTGGCCCTGAGCTAACATCCATTGCCAGTCTTCCTCTTTTTTTTCCAGGAAGATTGTCCCAGAGCTAGCATCTGTGTCCATCTTCCTCTATTTTGTATGTGGGACACTGCCACAGCATGGCTTAATGGGCAGTGTGTATGTCTGCCCCCAGGATCTGAATCTGTGAACCCCAGACCACCAAAGCGGAGTGCACGAATTTTACCACTATGCCAAAATCTCATTTCCACTTCAGGTCCTTTATACACACTAGTCCTTCTGTCTGGAACCCCAAAGAAGCATGACTGTTCCCTTCTCAGCATGCAAGTGTTATCTCATATGTCACCTCCTCAAAGAGGCCTTCTCTGATCACTCTATCTAAAATAGCCCCTCCACAACACACACATCATTCTCTACTCCCTTACCTGTTTTAGTTTTCTTCACAGCACTTATCACTACCTTAAACAGTTTCATTTTACTTGTTTTCATCTGTCCCTCCCACCAGAATATGAATTCCATGAGGACAGGGAGCTTGTTCATTTTATTTACTGCTGTATCATCCCCTCCTAACAGTGCCTGCTAGAGAATAAATATTTAATAAATGTTTGTTGAATGACCATTGAATGAAAGAATGCTCACTTTGGTGATTCTCTGATTTAGTCTCTGGAAAGCCCAGTAGAATCAAGTTTACTCTGAGAACATGGAACTTATTCCAAACTCCTCAAGATATTCATTTCCTCCCCTTGAAATGAACTACTCCTTTCTAAGAGCTCAATTATAAAACAATAAAATAATATTACTCCTCTCCCCCAAAGTTACCTGTTTTCCCTCTGCTTGTACTACCAGGAAACCACCTGAGGGCATCAAAAAATCAGAGCGAAAAGAGGTCAGTTCCAAGGCAGAGGTACATTTGCAGTCTTTCCTCAAAGGTTGTCAACCACCTGCTCTGTCTCCAGTCTGGCTGGTTCTTTGCAGGTCTAATAGGCACACATTCATGAACCTGACTGGATTACCTGTTAGGAAAAAGAAGGGAATCCCTTTCATTGGATTAACTCACTCGGAAAAGGCTGAGGAAATAAACTGACTTCCAACTCAGATTTCTGAATTTAAAAGCCTTAAGTCAGAGCAGTGGCTATATTTTATTCCTCAAAGGTTTTTAAAAAGGAATTGTCCACTTTGAGTTCTGAGCTTCCTGAAAGTAGAGGGGTGAACCTAGTGCCCCCCACCTGCCTCCCAGCTCTCAGCTGTATGACCTATGATGACAGGTGCTAAGATCAAGTGATAGCTGAAGTGAAAAAGTCTCTTGGGGTTTTTGATTATTATCTCTTGGGGGGTTTTGATAATTTTTTGTTTTCATCTTTCCTTAACAATCAAAAGAGGACTCTAACCAGAATCTTTCATGTTTATTCACCTAAACTCAGGATTTTCCTGTAATAATAATAAAAAAGGGATTGTTTGTGGTTTGTGATCTGAGAAGATTCGAGCAAGGGGGGAGGGAGGTTTAGTTTCTAGACTATTTCTCAAAAGATAATTTTTATTAAATAAAAGGAGGAAGGAATTTAATTAAACCATTTTTGAGATCAACTCCCAACTTTTTTCCATTTAATCTTTTTTTCAAACCTGCTTAAGTCAGTAGTTTTTGAGCCCTTGTGGGTTGCAGACCCCTTACAGCAATGCTTCTTAAGTTAAATGTGCACATGAATCACCTGGTTATCCTGTTAAAATGAAAGTTCTGATTCAGTAGGTCTGGAGAGGGCATTATAGGGTGGATCAAGTGGGTCTTCAAGCTTTCCCTTTTAGGCATTTTGGCTTCAGCCTGCCTCCAAACGCCCAATGCACCCCTGTTTTCCAGAGCCCTCTGCTGCAGTTCCCCATTCTAACTACTCCTTGCCAGATGCTCCAGTTACAGGTCTTTCTGTTTTTACCTTGCCTTCAAATTTACCTGTCTTAGGTCCCTTTCTCTCTGGATTCTGCCACCTGTGAAAATGTAATGAGTAACAGGTGACAGTGGGTTGATTATGTAATTAAGAAGAACAACCCCACCCACCCCTCCACCATCACAAGGTAACAATGAAATTTAATCATAGCCTCTGGGGACAAAGCTTTTTCCCAAAAGGATAATTCCAATGGTAAGAATTTCCTGCCCTATAGCAGAATAATGAAAAGCTATTTTTTTTTTAAAGATTTTATTTTTTCCTTTTTCTCCCCAAAGCGCCCTGGTACATAGTTGTATATTCTTCGTTGTGGGTCCTTCTAGTTGTGGCATGTGGGATGCTGCCTCAGCGTGGTTTGATGAGCAGTGCCATGTCCGCACCCAGGATTCCAACCAACGAAACACTGGGCCGCCTGCAGCTGAGCGGGCGAGCTTAACCACTCAGCCACGGGGCCAGCCCCGAAAATCTATTTTTTAGTGGGGTGGGGAGGAGGAATGTCATTTTGAATTTCTCAAAAAATTATACAACATAGGAGATTGCCTACCTGACCTACTTATACTTTCTGTTCTACCTCTCATCTGCTCTGGTCTCATTAAAAGCAACATTGTCTTATTTTAGAAGTGGGGCCGTGAAACCGTCAAATGACCAGCTATTTTATGTCTATGTACAAAGGAGGTGCAATTCCAAAGCAAGAGAAGAAACAGAGGGGCCAGCCCCGTGGCCGAGTGGTAAAGTTTGCACACTCTGCTGCGGTGGTCCAGGGTTTCACTGGTTTGGATCCTGGGCACAGACATGGCACCACTCATCAGGCCATGCTGAGGTGGCGTCCCACATGCCACAGCTAGAAGGACCCACAACTAAAATATACAAGTATATACTGGGGGGATTTGGGGAGAAAAAGCAGAAAGAAAAAAAGAAAGAAGATTGGCAACAGTTGTTAGCTCAGGTGCTAATCTTTAAAAAAAACAGAAGAGACAGAGATCTGAGTGTAGGTTTTTCTGCAGATGATAGTGCATTACCTGGTATTTACTGAAGCTTAAAGGATTCTGATACTATTTGACCAATATTTCACCCAATAATTTTTCTATAACTTCTTTATTTTTTTTGGTAGAATGGAAACTATTCATCTAAAAATATTTATTTAGGCCTTCAATCCACAACATTTAATATTTTTTTTCTTTTTTGAGGAAGATTAGCCCTGAGCTAACATCTGCCGCCAATCCTCCTCTTTTTGCTGAGGAAGACTGGCCCTGAGCTAACATCCATGCCCATCTTCCTCTACTTTATATGTGGGACGCCTACCACAGCATGGCTTGCCAAGTGGTGCCATGTCTGCATCCAGGATCCGAACCAGCGAACCCTGGGCCGCTGAAGTGGAATGTGTGCACTTAACTGCTGAGCCACCGGGCCGGCCCCCAGCATATAATATTTTATTTTATTTTTTAAAGATTTTATTTTTTTCCTTTTTCTCCCCAAAGCCCCCCAGTACATAGTTGTATATTCTTTGTTGTGGGTCCTTCTAGTTGTGGCATGTGGGACGCTGCCTCAGCGTGGTTTGATGAGCAGTGCCATGCCCGCGCCCAGGATTCGAACCAACGAAACACTGGGCTGCCTGCAGCTGAGCGGGCGAGCTTAACCACTCAGCCACGGGGCCAGCCCCAGCATATAATATTTTAAATGGCTTATTTTCATGCCCATTTATAGGAACAAAAATGGGCTCCTCAAGAGATAAATTTGCTATACTAGAGATGTAAATGATTGCTCAACCTATGCCATACCTCTACCTAAAGTCTTTTCATATACTCCCCCTGGCTTAGTGGCCATGTTCTGCACTATGATCACATAACCCAAGAATAGGCAAACCCATCCAATAGAATGGCCAGCAACCACATCTGGCCTGTAGCATAAGAAAGGCTGGGTCAAATTCTATTCTCAGGAATATTGGTGAGGTAACAGAAAAGATATAGAGATGACAGCAAAAGTAATCCATAGAAAGAACAGAAAATATACACTTGAACATAGGCCCTCCTTTCTGGCAGAACTTTGAGTTAGCTTCTGTTCTTTGAGTCACAGAGGTGCGAAAATAAACAACAATGAAGGAGAAAACATCATAGCCTGGAAGGATAAATGAATGGTAAACTATGAAGTTGGTGGCTTCTGCCTAAACAGAACATTAAAGACACTTATTCCATCCCTCTGGCTGCACTGTGAGCTCCTTGAAGGAAGGAACTGTGTCTTATTCATCTTTGACTTCCTCACACCTTGTATAGAACAGGTATCCAATAAATATCAAATACAAAATTCAATTTTCTATGATGAATGCAAGACATCAAGATCAGATAGCATAGTTTGGTTGATCCCAGCCTTTTTATCACCTAGGACTTCTTTCCTTATGTTTCCCTCCATAGACCTTATATTTTGAAAAATATTGTCTAACTTGCATTAAATAATTATGATTTTTTACAAGGTGGCTATGAACATCATTAATTTTCAAATTGTAAAGTCCAAAAGAATGTCCAGATTAGTGATTAGAATTAAAAAGAATTGATCTTGGTTCTTGGATACAAAATAAATATATCAATTGACTCCTATATAGATGACAAACAGATAAAAATGAAATTTAAAATATAATTCAAAATGCCAGGCAATAGTAAATATGAACTATCAGGAATAAATATATAGAAAAATATGCAAAACTTCTATGATTAAAGAATAATAATAATTCAAATTTTAAAATACCAAAATCCTGTGTCCTGGCCCTGGGGTTTAAGTTTTCTCAGTTCACATTTCCTCCCAGAACAGATGTAGAAGCTCATCCCCGCTACCCCAATAGATGTCCAGGGCTTATAGGCTTCGAGAACTGAAGGGTCTGGAATTTTACCTTACAAGCTAATAAGTGAGACTCCCTGTGTCATGGATGCTGGCAAAGACACGAGACTCCTGGGTCAGAGACAAAAGACTTTGTTACCCATGGCACAGCAAACAGCATTAAGTTCGTGTTGACTTGTGGAGGTTCCCCATGCCTCTCAAGTCTCACAAGTGAGAGGTAAGCAGGGTAGGGGAGGGCCAGGCAGATACTATGCATGGAATGGATTTGCTTTGTGGCCAAGGAACACTCAGGTTGGGAGATTCACTGATTTATAGCAAGCAGAAGCAAGCCCACTCTTCGTCCATGGTGAGATATTACCTCATCTGTCGAGGCTGCTTGCTGCAAATGCAACTCTGAGGAATGACCTGAGCAGATCAAGACCTTGCATTCTTGGCACACCCAGCAAGATGTGTAGGAGCATGAGAGACTCATGGGGGAGTAGCGACCCCAACAAGGGGTGTTTGTGGGTATTGTAGAGAGATATCTGCATGAGATAAAGAGTTGGTGAAAGAGCAAAATCTTTTTTTATTGAGATATAATTAACATATAACATTATATTAGTATACAACATAGTGATTCAATGTTTGTATACATTGCAAAATGATCACCACAAAAAGTTTACTTAACATTTTCACCATACATAGTTACAAAATTTTTTTTTTCTTGTGGTGAGGACTTTTAAGATATACTCCCTTAATACCTTTCAAATATGCAATACAGCACTATTAACTATAATCACCATGCTGTACGTTACATCCCCTAGCAAAATCCTATTGCAAGTGAAAGGGTGTAGCCACTGCATAAAACTGTTTGGCAATTTCTTAATAAGTTAAACGTAGACTTACCATACAACCCAGCAATTTCACTCCTAGATATATACCCCAAAGAATTGAAAACAGGTGTTCAAACAAAAGTTTGTGTGTGAATGTTGATAGCAGCACTATTCATAATAGCTAAAAGCTAAAAGCTTTTATTCATAATAGCTAAAAGGTGGAAGTAACCCAAATGTCCATCAATGGATGAGTGGATAAACACAATATGATATATCCATACAATGGAATATTGCACAACATTGTGAATGTACTAAATGCCACTGAGTTGGGCACTTTAAAATGGCTTAATGGTGAATTTTATGTTATGTGATATTTTACCATAATAAAAAAAAATCTTATTGAAGCCCAGGCATTGCTCTTTCCCATCGGATGGTCAGCTGGTAAAGCACTGGGCAGAATAGAGTCACGTTCTTGCCCATGTGCAGACTGAAGAACCAATGGGCACAGGCCCTGGGTGCAGTATTGCCCTTTAGCATAGCTCTTCTCTTGGTGCACTTGATTAGCTATAGGTGTGGGGACAGAATTCTAGGACTGAGCCCCAAAGGACCTGGACCACCTTCCCTAACCCATCAAGCAATTCTCTTCCTTGTCTCCCCCACTCCAAAACCTCCCTGGATTTCAGGATACCTCCTCTCTATCCAAAGCCCAGGTCTGTTTTCTTTACCAAGAGACCTTGATGACCCATGGTGAAGAGCCTCAAATCAGAGTCCAAATCCTTAGCAATCAAAAACCTTTGTCTTGACAGCAAGAAAAGCTCAGTCTTCAAAATTTAGATAATCTCGTCTTGTGCTCTCTGAAAAGAAGGGAAAATATTTGCATCCTGTTCTGAGGAAGTTCCCTTACCCCTAGAAAGAGCTGAATGTTTCTAACACAACAAAGGAAAAGCCTTTTTAAAAAGCAGTTGCATTTCCTTATTTAAAAGACTAATCATTTACATCCTGCTTTACATGCAACCAAAATAGTTCTAACTCATTTGTCATGGCCCCTTCCTCCAGCTTCAAAGCCAGGGACACAAGGTTGTGTTCTTCTCACATCACATCACTCTGAACTCTTCTTCTGTCTCCCTCTTCAACTTTTAAGGGTCCTTGTGATTACATTAGGCCTGTCTGCGTAATCCAGAATAATCTCCCTATTTTGAAGCCAGCTGATTAACAACCTTAATTCCATCTGCAACCTTAATTCCCCTTTGCTATGTGAGGTGACATAGTCACAGGCTCCAGGGATGAGGATGTGGACATCTTTGGGGGCCATGATACTGCCTACCACACCATCACTTGACAAATGTTTATTGAGCACGTACTGTGCATAAAGAGCTTTGTGCTCTGCCTTAGAAAGCCATCTGGGTGAGACAGGAGTTGCTCAGAAAAGGGTAAATAACAATAAAAGGTTTTACAAATTGTGGGAGGAGTAAGAGGATAAGAGGAACTCCTGCTATGAAAATTAGGACAGGGTGTGGTGTGATTGTTGAGGTATTCAGAGAAGGCTTTCTGGAAGAGGCAGAACTTCCTCAATCAGTCTTAAAGGGCAATGCTTGACTATTGTTTCAATAATAGTGAAACATTGAACTGAGTTCAATGAGTTGAACAGGTCTTACGTACTGTTAAATTAATTAAATAAGGAGGCCATTAGACTGAGGTGACTAATGCTTTAGTGACCTATGTAAGCAGAGTGAAACCTATACCTGTAAATGCCTCAAGATTAAGAAATAGAAACCCAAGGATAACCAATCACAAACAGCCAACTTGGCTTTAAGCTATAGCCCGTCAAATAATTTCCTTTTTCTGCTTCTGTCCCTTCTCTATATGTCACTCCCCTAGCTCCTCTCAGTGAAGTGTTCCTAACCACTTCCAGTTTGGCGCTGCTGGATTTGAATCGAGTTTTGCTCAAGTCAACTTTTAATGTTTTTAATGTGCCTCAGTTTATCTTGCAGCAAGACACACTTTTGAGTGCCGCTTTCCAATGTAAAGTTGTAAAATGAAAACACTCACTGCTATTCAAGTGATGTCCCCATAACACTCTTCAGCTTGAGCAGCGCTATTAGAACCTCTTTCGATGCTCACTGCAGCCCTGTGAGGGAAGTAGAGAGGGCAGGGAGCCACAGGATCCTTGCCACCATTAAGTCCCCAGGCCCCTTTCCAGGCCTAGTGTCTGCTCCCCGTGTTCCTTCTTCCTTGAACAATAGGGACACAGCCTGTTTTCTCTCCTTTGGTAGCTGTCTTCCTGAGCCTCGCTGCGGAATGAGACACAGCCTCTCCACATCCCCCACTTCCTTGCCACCGAAGCCAAGCATACAGGCTCATTCAGTTTCAAGGTTTGTCTGCTACCTGCTCTGGAGAAACAGGAGATAAAGCTAACAGAAATAAGGGAATGGCAAAGGTTCCATAATCTTGCAAGGCTTATATAATCATGGCCTCTAATCTATAATTTCTGCTCCTTTTTTCAATGGTAAAAGAAAGTACCATTGGCTTCAGGCCGTCTGCTTATATTTTCTTAGGGATCGTCATCATCAGAGCAGCAATCAACCGTAGAGTGCATTGTTCTAATTGCTTTACATATTTTAACTCATTAATTCTTACAACCACCCATTTTACGGATAAGTAAAATGAGGCGGACTTCAAACCCGGGTAGACGGGCTCTGGAATCTGTGATTCTAACCACTGTACCATACTGCCTCACTGACTCTTCCCTACCCTTACCCTGCCTGCTGCCTGTCAATATAGGCTACTATTTGGACATTTTCTCCATGAGGACCCAGTACACTAAGTTACAGATGAAAAAACTGAGGCCCAGAAAAGTTAGACTTTTCCAAAGCAGCATTGGTAGTGAGCAGGGAGCTGGGAGTTAAATCCAGTAACGTTGCACCATGTTGTCTTTAAGAGAGGCTACTTTGTGAGGTCTGGTTCTGATCCAACATAGTGAAAAGAATTGATTTTAAACAATTCCACATACATCAACCCCTCTTGTCATTATGGGATGCTTCATTTTTAGACACTGTGATCAAGGCCAGATTAATACCTTTGGAGGCTCTAAGCTTTAAAAAGAGAAGGATGTCCACTCAACACCATTCTCTATGGATTCAACTTAAAAACAATGATAGGGGCTGGCCCCGTGGTGTAGTGGTTAAGTTTGCGTGCTCCACTTGGGTGGCTCGGTGTTCGTTGGTTCAGATCCTGGACGAGGACATGGCACTGCTCATCAAGCCATGCTGAGGTGGCACCCCACATAGAAGAACTAGAAGGACTTACAACTAGGGTATACAACTAGGTACTGGGGGGCTTTGGGGAGAAGAAGAAAAAAGAGGAAGATTGGCAACAGATGTTAACTCAGGGCCAATCTTCCTCACCAAAAAAACCCCAAAATAACAATTACGACAGCAAAATAAATACAGCAAAGTACCAATTTTTCCCATCATGACCACTTAAATTTTTCTTTTTGAAACACCAACAATCAAATTCTTAAAAGCATTTTTCTGAGTGTTCTAAGCACATGTTTAAACTGTTAGTAATTCAGCACTGACTGTTTCATATTGATTCCTGGAAAAGATGTACAAGGATTGTAATTGTAAAGGTAAGTTAGGGACAAACGATGTGACCAGTGATCAGGAAGAAGACAGAGCCAGCAAGTCAGGGAGGGGCTCTGTGTTTACAATTTACAAAAATGCACCTACCCTGGGTGAGATCAACCGTCTACAGGAAATCTTTCCAAATGAATGCAGCCTACAGGATAACTGTGGCTAAATTACTAATGACGTTGATGTTTAAGTACTCCAGGAAGCAGTCGACCTCAAGATTAAAGAAGGTCAATCTATAAACCTGGGAAATGCAAATATTAAGACAGTCTGGAGAAACAAAGAGGGAGGGGAAGTATTAGGATGTCTAGAGCCAAAAGAAGGAAAGGAATTTCTTGGAGAAGTTACAAAAAGGGAAGTTGATGGTAAGAATTTTTTAGTGTGTCCAGCATTGCCCAAGGAGGAGGGGCCTCAGATTTGCAGCATGAATCTTGTAGTTGGATTAGCTGTTATAATCTAATTTTGAAAGAGTCCAACTGATCCTGCTGTTGAAGCTTAATGATAATATTCCATTAAGATCATCTGATTATCTTTGCTCAGATTCTATGCTCATCAACTTATCAACTGACTTCCTGGGACTCTGGTATTGAGTATGGGGGCCCCTACCCACAGACACAAGGCTCCATTCATCACGGCGTATATAATCCACTAGGTAATACATAAATTGTTATCTAGAATATAAATCATTCTCTTAACGAATCACAGGATCTCAAGGTTGGAGGATACTTCAAAGACATTTAACCATCCATCTGGTGCTGAAATTCCCCTATAAAACAGCTGGCAAGGGGTTGTTCATTTTCCCTTGAACATCTCAAGTAACAAGAAATTCATTACCTCTTCACTTCTTTGAACACCTCTGTTAGAAAATTCTGTTTTATATTGAACAAAAATGGGTTACTTTAGAGCCTCCAGTCCTAGGTTGACCCCTTGGGTCCAAATACAAAACAAACTAAACCTTCTCCAAAAAAAAACCCCCGAAAACATAGGTAAGCTCCTGTCCCTGGCAAACCTCTTTTCCAAGCCAAATTCCCTAAGTTCTTTAACAGTTCCTAATACGGGATGGTTTTGAACCATTACGTCATCCTCGTAACCCTCCCACGGGCAGGCTTTAGTTTCTCTTTTAAAGAGTGGTGGTCTTGGGCATGATCAAGTGTTTTTGTAAAGTTTGCAAAAGTAAGACTGCAAATGGTTAAGATGACTGTCTTTTTCTGTTCCTCCTTCCCCTCTGTCACACTTCCCCTCAAGTTAAGCAATGCTGGAGTGGCCATGAGCATTTCTGGAATAAAGCTCCTTAGCTTTATTGTATTGTCTTGTATTGAAGGTGCATTGATGGTATATTTATTGAGGGTTTAGGAGAATGTGTATCATGTGGTTCACTGACGCTTCCGTGTATAGTTAGTCGATTGCTAGTGCTAGCTGTCTTAGTGCAGGAATGGCTTCCAAGAACACTCCTAGCGCTCACTGTGCTAATTTCACTCAGCATTGTGACACTAAGTTGCAGGTGTGTTAGGCAGCTAATGAAAGTATTATGTTATTTGTATGAGTTTTTGATATTGAATAGATTTTTCAGCTATTTAAAATATAAAATATGCTATGCGTTTCCCCTTATAATGGGGAAATTTTTATGGTATGTAAATTATACCTCAATAAACCTGTTAAAAATGTGCTATGATTTCTCTCCTTATTCTAAATAAATGTTAACTTTGAGCCTAAAATACAGTAAAATAAGAACATATAGCCAGGTATCTACAAAAAGCTACACCAAACATCATACTTAAGGATGAGATGTTGAAAAAAATCCACTTTGAGACTGGCAATTAGAAAGGGAGTCGCTATTACTACCTCTGTTCAACATTGTATTAGAAGTTCTAGTGAGTGCAATAAGTCAAGAAGAAGAAATAAAAGATATAAGAATCAGGAAGAAAGAAATAAAATTGTCATTATACCAAAAAATATGACTGTGTTTGTAGAAAATCTAAAAGACTAAATACAGAAATATTATTAGAAATAATGAGTGAGTTTAGCTACATTGCTGGATACAAAAATCAATACGTTGTGGGGACCTGGAATTGGCCACCCCAAGATATGTCTCTTTGGCATCAGGATTATTTGAGGCTCATTGCTTTTGATAAACTGGGACAGGCAAGGAGGCTCTGAGCAATGGAACTTGCCCTTTGTTAGGACACATTTACGTTTGTAAGGTAAATCTCTATCTGTAAAGGTGCCTCCCTCTCTGTACCAGGAAGAAGAAAGGAGATGACCTCTCTAGAAACTCTTAATCAATACCAAAGGCAAGGACTTAAATCTGCATTTTATTGTGCTTCTCTGGTAACCTCCTGTAACTGACTTCCCTCCCCCTCCCAACGTTGGCATTTCTTTAAGGGTTAAGCATCTTTCCTTAGGCTAGGAACTGATTGCTGTGCTCACCTGTGACAGCCCAGCTCCAGACAATCGACTTGCCTCCTGCTACACCCACCGAGATAGCAGACCACTACCTGCTGTGTCCATCAAGCACTGTGCCGATAGGGCAATCTTGAGACTATTGTGGGAGGGACATTTCAATCACATGTGAAACACCCTGTTTGGGGGTATATAACCACTATGTGCACCCCACTTCTTCGGTGCCCTTTCTTCCTTCGGGAAGAAAGTCCCCGGGCCATGGTTCCTCATAAAGCTTGGTTTAATTTTCTCTTGCTATTCTGTCTCATGTGAATTTAATTCGTTCTCCGGCCAGACGAACCCACATTTGGGAATAGGAAATGTCTTCCTCCCCTACAACGTAAAAACTTTGCACTTTTTTTTATAATAGCCACAATTAAAAATTAAAATAAAAAGGTATAATTTACAATCCTGTAGAAAATATAAAGTACTTAGGAATAAATGTAAAAAAAGAGGTGCAAGAGAAAGTTGAATCTAAAATTTATGTGCGAGTGAAAAACGCCATGAATAGCCAAAGCACTCCTGAAGAACAAGGCGGGGCAACTGGCCCTATCCCATGTCAGGACTTAACAGAAAACCCTGGAAATGAAGGCAGTGGCATGGAAGAACTGACCAGAGAGTTCAAGAACAAACCCACTTGCACATAGACATTTGATATACGATAAAACAGACATTTTAGATCAGCGAAGAACCTGTACTTTTCAAATATAGTGCTGCCATAGTTAGTTTTCCATGTGGAAAAATAGCAAATTGGACCCCCTACCTCACACCAAACATAAAGAAATAAACTCCAGATGGATTCAAAACATAAATGTGAAAGGGAAAATATAAAACTTTTAGAGGAAAACATAAGAGAATATCTTAATGATCTCTGGGTAGTGAAGGATTTCTAAAAAAAGACGTATAAATCATAAAGGAAAAGACTGGTAAATCCGAGTATATTAAAATGACGAACTTCTATTCATCAGAAAACATAATTAAGAGAGTGAAAAGACAAGCTATGAACATAACCAATCAAAGATTAATAATGAGAGCTCTAAGGCTCTATAGCCAAAGAAAAATAAACCAATAGAAATACAGGCCAAAAACTAGAACAGGCACTTCTTAAAAGACAAAACTCAAATGGCCAATAGTGGAATTAAAAGATCCTCAACTTCATTAGTACTCAGGGAAAGGAAAATTAAAGTCACAATAAAATAGTATTTCACACTCACTGGAATCGTAAAAATAAAAAAGTCTAGAAAATACCAAGTGTTGTAAGCATCTGGAGGAAATTCAACTCTCATTCACAGCTCATTGCAGTATACATTTATGTGAGCACTTTGGAAAAGGGTTTGGCATCATGTAAAGTTGAACATGTGCAAATCCCAGGACCCAGGACTTCCACTCCAGGGTATATACCCTAGAGAAACTGTAGCATATGTACCTCATCCCGTTAACATTATTTCATCATCATATCCAACAATAGTAGAACAAATAAATAAACTATGGCATGTTCATGTAATGGGATGTTGTATAGTAGTGTAAACGAAGCAAAACTACATGTACCAACGTGTATGAATCTCAAAAACACAATGTTGAGTGAAAGAAGCAAATCACAGAAGCATACATACATAGAAACAGCTAGGTTCCATTTATTAAAAAGTTCAAAAACAGGAGAAACTAAACAATATATTATTTAGGGATGCATTTAGTTGATAAAGCTATAAAGAAAAACAAGGCAATGGATCCCCCCCGCCCCCCGCCATTTCAGGATGGTGGTTGCACCGGCTGGGGGGAGGGAGAGGGGAAGAAGAGGGACGTGATCAGGGCTTAAGATACTGGAGAGAAAAGTTCTGTTTTTTCTAACCTAGGTAGTGAGTACACAGATATTCATTCCTTAAAGTTATTCTTTAAATTACATATATATGTTTTATATACCTTCTGTGTGTGATGTATTTTACCATTTTAAAGAAGGAAAAAAATAGTGCCCAGAACTGGTTACACAACTCTAGCTAATCTATTATACTAAGAGATAATCACCTCCCTTGTTTTGAGTATTCTGACTCTGTTTTTTTTTTTTTCTTTTGTAAGGAAGATTAGCCCTGAGCTAACATCTGTGCCAACCTTCCTCTATTTTACGTGGGATGCCACCACAGCGTGGCTTGACGAGCAATGCTAGGTCTGTGCCTGGGATCTGGGCCTGTCAAACCTAGGCGGCCAAAGCGGAGCACATGAACTTAACCACTCTGCCACCAGGCTGGCCCCTGACTCTGTTTTTGAACTGAGGTGTACATTTATATCTGTTAAAGTTTCTCTTATTCTACTTGGCCATTCTTTTCACTTGTCCTCCCAGCTGGTCAAGCTCTCCCCAGAGCCAGCTCATCCTCCAGGATACTGATCATCTTCCAGATACTGAAGTCCAAATCGCAGCTGGCAGATACAGCAGCTCTTCTGAGAGCCTACCTTAAAGCAACTTCCTTAACGTGCTTACTCTCTGCCCTACTTCTCCCGAGGTCATCTTTTTACAGCACTAGCCTACTGTTGTTGCGAGAAACCATAGCAAATGTCACATCAAGGAAGGCAATTCCTCATATTAGGTCATGTTGATAAGATGATGAGAGAATGTTCTCAACCAAGAAGACTTCTATTTCATGAAGGAACATAAACCCCACCAGGGAAAACCCCTGTGGCTCTCATAGGTAGGGCTGGTCTACCTAAGCTGATAATATAGTCCAGAGAAGGAAGGCAACATGCACTTATTCATTCCTGGAGGCTGTGTGAGTAGATGTGCCTCTTTCACATCTTAAAGACTCACAGACACTAAGCTGGAGAAAAGTCCCAACCCTGAAGAACTTCTCCAGAATCCAGGTTGCTGAATCTTCCCTGCTGCCTAGAGAGATTCCAAGTCACCTCTTGACAATGGGAAACTGGATAATTAACCACGGGATCTCAGGTTTGATTCTGGTAGGCAGTGTTTCATTTGCTGTTAATTACTCTTAGCAAAGTAAGGAGAGATCATGTTTGTTAATATTTGTAAAGCTTTTTGAAAGGGAAAGATTCCATGCCAATATTAGGCTTATCAAGGCCAGTTAGTTAAAAAGTCAAACTCTAGAATTATGTATGTATGTTTTATATGTTCTTCTTTGTTTGATATATTTCACCATTTCAGAAAAGGAAAAAATCCAACTCTAGAAATTAATTGGTAAAGAGACAATCTGCAATTGTTCATGTTATCAAGCCACAAGTAATTGGAATTTCAAGCAGTTTTCATTTTCTGTCTTCTCTTCCATCACTTCTAACTACTGCCATACAGCAGTCATTTCTCTTCATCCTTCCTATAGTGCTCACATCAAGATTGCATAAAATCACTGAATGTTTGAGATAAAAGTGACCTTAAAGATCATCTGATCCAGGGCTGTCCACTAGAAATACAATGTGAGCCACATATGAAATTTTTGAATTTTCTAATAGTTACATTGAGAAAGGTAAAAAGAAATAGGTGAATTTAATTTCTAGTAGTATATTTTGTTTAACCCAATATATCAAAAATGTTAATATTGAAAATATTAATGAGCTAATTTGTAGTCTTTTATTTTTCCTAGTCTTTGAAATCTGAAGTGTAATTTATACTTAAAGCACATCTCAGTCAGGACTAGCCCCATTTCAAGTGCTCAGTAGCCGCAGGTGGTAGCAGCTACGGCATTGCATGGTGCAGATGGAAACCAGCTCCTTGATTTTACAAGGGAAAATAAGACCCGGATGTCACACAGTGAATTGATTGCAGAACCCAGCTCCCCAGTGCTCAGGCCAGAACTCCTTTACACATCACGTGTGCACAATCCGTTCCTCCTAACACACACCTTTCCCCACTTCATTCTTCCATTTCTGACCCACCCCTGAGCCTGGGACTCCCTGTGTCCCTCCCTCATCGCTTTCCTAGATCTTCATGTCATTATTCCTTCTGGGCTTCTCTCTTTCCTCCTTTGTTTTCTTTGGGTCCCATAGGACTACCCAGGTGCTCCAGGGAGAAAGGTGTCCAGAGCAATCATGTTCCCCTGGAGGGTTGTCTGTTTTGCATTTAGTCAAAGGCCACATGCTTATTTTGGCAGGTTATCCTATGACTTATGTTTTCAACATGCAATGCCCTATATTTAATTCCTTTGTGCTGGTGAAGGAGACAGGGAACCTGGGAATTAGTTTCAGTTCTGCTATTAATTGAGTGACTTTAATCAAATTATTTATCCTTTCTAGACTTTAAGTCATCTGTGTGTGTATGTGTGCGGAGGGGATTAATGAAGTGACTAGATACAAATATGGGGATATTTCTAGCTTTAAAATCCTATGCGCTTTTTATCCCTCTCTTATTTTTTGCTTGAAGAGTTCATTGCCCATGGTGGTGGTTCCACATTTAACTATCTAGCTTTGAACTTCCATCCTTCACCAATCCTGCTGGCAGGCTCCAACTTCTTGCTATCTCTGACATATACTCCTATGCACTAAGTTTTTAAATGAAAAATAAATTACTCAAAAAATAATTTTACTCCTCTTTTCTGCCAGGTCGTCAACTCCACTTTCTTTTCCTTTCACAGTGGAGGAAATGATAGTCAAGGTGGGAAATGGAATTCCCTAATCCCAGATGTCACTATATGTCATCATGCACCTTGCCAACAATTGAGGATGAGCTGACACAGAGTTCTTTGTGTCTGTGTCCCTCTCGGATCCTGAAATATTTCTGCTCCCTCTAAATAAACTTCTCTCCTCTGTCTTCTGAATCTTGAGGATCTGTGGCTTTCATCTCTCTTTTTCCATTAGGATCAAAGAATCTCTGGAAGACACTCAACTCCGGAAAGGGTGTCTGAGCAAAGGATTCAGGAAGAAAATGATTGGTAAATCCAGTGTGCTAATGATGCAACTCTATAGCCAGCATTTTTTAAGCCCTTCCTATGCACCAAGCATTGTATTATTCACTTCACATGCGTTATTTCATGTAAACCTCACAGCATTGCTGTGAGGTAGATATTGTTATTATCCTCATTTTACAGGTGAAGAAATTGAGGGTCAGAGAAGTTAAATCACATGTCTGTCTAAGATTACAGGGCTAGAAACTGGTGGAGCTAGACTTGGAGCCCAAGGAGTTTGACTCCACTATCACACTTGAAATCCCTATGCCATGCTGCTAGAGGTGTGAAGGGTCCAGATCTGGGGAATCTGAATGGGCCATTCTAGGCTTAGGGTCCTCTACCCGTGGGGCTGAGATGGTTCTGATCCATCCTGGGGCCAAGGATATATATTGGAGGCATCCCAGGGCCCTAGAGTCCTGCTCAGTTACAGACTAGCAACTCCAAGCTTGGCTAGAGTCCATTTGGTTGGTCTCTAAGGCAATGGGCAGTAGGTTCCAAATTTCCCCCCTTGCCGGTACAGAGATAGAGCCTAGGATAGACAAAAGCAGTCTTAAGAGCTCAAATTAGTCCAAAGCAATGATAGGTTAATTTGCCAAAACTCTCACAATCTAAAAACAGGAAAATGTGTGTCAGGGTGTAATTAAAGAGGCAGGCCCATCTGGAATGGTTTAGTTCTTTTCAGATGGGTATCGTTATAGATGTTAAATTTATTCTTCGTTTCTTTAGAAATCCGTTTATTCACTTACTGCCATCTTTTAGGTGCAATGGTTTGAATGCTCTAGTCCAGAAGTTGGCAAATGTTTTCTGTAAAGGGCTAGGTAGTACATATTTTAGGCTTTGCAGGCCGTATGGTCTCTGTCACAACTACTCAACACTTCCATTGACTCATGAAAGCAGCCATAAACAATACAGAGATAAGTAGGCATGGCTAAGTTCCAGTACCACTTTATTTATGGACACTGAGGTTCGAATTTCATTCAATTTTCACACGTCATGAAATTTTATTCTTCTTTTGATTATTTCCAACCATTTAAAAATGTGAAAACAAAAAAATGTGAAAACCATTCTTAGCTTGTAGGCTGTACTAAACAGGTGGTGAGCTGGATTTGGCCATGGGCCTTGATTTGCTGATCCTGCTTGTTGGCGGCTAATGCGCGTCTTGAAGTGCTAACTCACTCTGAAAGTAAGTTAGATACCAACAAGCTTGTACTCATTTAAAACGAGAACAGATAAACGTAAAATAGCCAAAATGGTGACACTCTTTCCTATCCCTCGTCTACTTCTTCTCATACTCAAATTTCTCTTTACTCTTTGCTTGTTTTTTCTTCCTCTAGGCTGTTTGGTTGGGGCTGAATGTCTTCCTGTTTGTGAATGCCTTCCTGTTGTATGAGAAGGCCGACAAGTACTTCTACACAAGAAAAATCCTGGGGGTGAGTACACCGTTGTGGAGTGTGGAACTCTGTTTTTACCTTCTCTCTGACCCTGGCCCCTTTGAGACCCAGTGCCCTGATTTCCTCTTGGCCTAGGGTTGCCAGAAAAGATACAGGATACCCAGTGAAACTTGAATTCCAGAAAGGCGACAAATTCTTCTTTGGGTATAAGTGTATTCCAAATATTGCATGGGACATGGGTATACTAAAAAATTGTTCCTTTTTAAAATCTGAAGTTCAAATTTAGCTGCGCATCCTGTATTTTTGTTCACTAAATCTGACAGCACTATCTGGGGTGTATTCCCCGGACCTAAGAATGAAAACACACAATAAAGAACACTATTAAGCGGTGATTTTCAAACTGGTTTCCACGGAGACTCAGGCGCCCCTGCAGGGTGTGAGGGGAAGGCTAAGTGGGCAGTGCCTCTGCTCCTGCCCCTACTTCAACCAAAGCAGCCTTTACCCATCTTAGGGACTCGTGCTTGTGATTGGAAGAAAGAGTTTGGTTAAAAACAAATGAGCAACTTGAAAATCACCACTGTGGACTGATCTTACAGACAACACCTCTCTATCAAATGAGAGGGATACTTAGCGGGGGGTCTACGCAGTGGGTGGTGCTGCAGAACTCAGGGCCTGCACAAAGGTGGGGTCAGGTCAGAGTAGCAAGACGGAGAAGGCTGGGGAAGTGGCAGATCAAGCACAGAGGGGCAAGGGTTGGCGGTGGGTAGGTGACCAGGAAGAAGCATGGAGATGAGAAAATAGTTCTTTACATGCTCATTAATCTGGCCACTACCTGATTTGAAAAACAAATTTGACTGCTAACTGTAGTCAGTTATTCAGTAACAGGTGTGGGACTTGGTTAAATCATTTTCATCTTGACGGTGCCCTTTTTGGTTAGCTTTCCACACCTGTAGTCAGTTATTCAGTAACAGGTGCAGTATTTGGTTAAATCGCTTTCACCTTGACGGTGCCTTTTTTTGTTAGCTTTCCACAAAGACCCACCCAAAGTACATGTTTAAAGACAGCTTGACCTTTTTAAAAGTCCTTCTTTTCTTTCCATAGTCAAAGGATCCATGTTGAGATCACGACTAATTTGAATGTTCTGTCCATGGCTTATTTCACCCTGCTGTTTTCCATTTTAAATGCTGGTCCTTGATCCTTCTTTGGAAACTATACCTCCAAAGGAAGTGTTAATTTGTTTTAAAAATAGCTTTTTATTAAGAGAATGATGCAATAAATGTGACTAGTTATTAAGAGCTGAACAGCTTTATGACCAAAAAGCAGCAGAAAAATGAATCATGCCGATATCCTGTGGACATTTTATTTTTAAAAATCCTCTCTATTAAAAAAATTAATTGTAAATAATGCTGCTTTCAGTGAGATCAAACGATCTAGAAGTGCATAAGTAAAACGTGAAAACGCCCTCCCATCCTACTCCCCAGAGATAACCACACATTGTTAATAGTTTGGTGTGTGTATCTACATAGACACACTGACATACTCACAAATGCACCAGACATACAGGTTTGTTGTTGTTTTTGAGATAGGTACTATTCTTATTCACTTATTTATTTTCTGTATACAGTAAAATTTGCTCTTTTTTGGTGCACTGTTCATGAGTTTTGATAACACATACAGTAGGACACAGAGTTTTTTCGTTTTAACCAAAAGAGATCACATTGTAGATACTGGCTGGAAATTGCTTCTTACACTTAATGTATCTCAGATATCTTTCCATGTGAGTATGTCACTGCGATGTGCTGAAACCAGCTCATACCAACCTGCAATAGCCAGTTGTGTGCATCTCTTTGCAACTCTGCCTTCAGTGGTGTTCAGTGACATCAAGTTGGTATCTTGAAATCTGTCCTGGTGGGAGTATTTATGTCATGTAAATTGGCAAGTGCTGGAAATCGAGACCTCCGCCTTCCCCTGAAGCTGGTTGTTAAACATTTACCACCCCTACACCACTGCATGTGGCCCTCATCCTTTGAAGAGCGTAATAGTCCATGGCGTTGAGGTGCCATAATTTATTGAATCATTCTGTAGAGTATTTCTTGAATTCATGCTTCCTCTAGGAAAATACAAAGAATTATTTGATTTATTATGAAGCAGAGCAAATAAGTAGCAGAGGAAGGAGTTTACATCCATAGTCAATGAGGCATTAATGACAGCAGCAGTTGACTTAGACATCAGTTAGTGTCGCTGTTGAAAAATCAACATGAGTTGAGATATTTCAATGTGCTGCAATGGGGGAAAAAGATTTGCTCTAAAAAGAATTCATCCCATACAGATAGCCCCCACAGAATATGGAGCTGTGACATTGTAGTCCTACATTTTCAACTCACTTGCCAATTTTAGCTTGAAGAAACCTCTGTGACTCAAATAAGCAAGCTGTGGGAGCCAGTGTGGAAATGCAAGATCTTTGAGATGAGCAGAGAAAATTTACTTCAAAATGGAACAGGCTGTCTCTACCAAAACCAGTCGGAGCGTGACTCTGCAGAGGGAGAGAACGCAGGTCATGTGGAAGAACCAGAAATGGAAAGCAGCAGGGCAGCTCTTGCTCACTGCACCGCCTGACATCGTCAGCCATTATGGACGCTAGGCAGATCTTGACCTGGCTTATTAAACCAATGCCATGTTGTCCTGGGGTTAGGTCGTGTGGAAAAATAGTTTTTGTGCCGAAAAGATTGTTAGAAAAAGGCCGAGAAATTGTTAATTCCAAGACATGTTCTTCCTTTTAGCAAGTCACTGACAGGCACACATGAAAGGCTGGCCAGTCAACCAAGTGCAAAAAAAAAATTGTGTGGCTGCCGCCACTACCTCCGCTACTGCTCCTGCGAGATTGTCACACTCTATAGTCTGCAGGCCCAAGTACGTAGAGCCAACTCAGAGAGCAGTTGTACAGTTGAAGAAAGAAGTCGAACTTACGTGGAGTTGAGCATGTTCCATCCAGCCTATACATACTCAAGCTTGTTTCTGGGCCAAATACTTCTTTGAAGCACTGATTTCTTGTCTCCTTTTCTAGCAGTTTCTACTGCTGAATCAGACTGATCTGGATGTATGCTGCCTCGTTACCCAAGGAAATCAGTTTGAAATTCTGTTCTTGGAAGTTCTCCCTTTTCAGAACTCTACCTAAGTTTAAAATTTTTCCTCTGAGGGATTCACTAATTTTACCTAAACTTTATTCAGTTGTTAAAGACATCTTAACTATAAGCAGTTACATGTTTTATTGTTTTTATTACATGATTATTACATGCTTATAATTGCAACATTAAAAATACAGAAAAGAGAAAAAATAGTCACCGTCTGTAATTATACCTCTAAATTTATATGCTTTATTTAAAATGCAAATAAAAATACATATGATCCTCAAGATTGTTTTACAAATGACAAATAATAAAATCATAATTGAGCATATTAAGCAAAAATAATTCTTACAAAGTAGTACATCCATAGAATGTATTTGTTAACATGGAATCATTAAATCCTGTTCACTTTCATATTGATAAATGTATAGTCAAACATTTCCAATCCGTCACAGGAATTTCTTAATTCAATATTAAGTTCAGTGAATTTTCTGTGGTTTGCAAACAGAGAGCCTGGACTGACTGTGCTAGCTACTGAGAGGGAGGGGAGGAAGTGCAGCCTGCCCATTTCCGGGTCTTGGACAAGTGGACTGGGCCTGTGCTTAGCTGCTAGATGGTGAGATGCAGCAGCTGATGATCTCTTCTCTTCTCTGCTCTAGTCGGCACTGGCCTGGGCCCGAGCCTCTGCTCGCTGCCTGAATTTTAACAGCATGCTGATCCTGATTCCTGTGTGTCGAAATCTGCTGTCCTTCCTGAGGGGCACGTGCTCAGTGAGTTCCAACCACTCGTGGGTCAACTATCACAATCAAAACAAGGGGCCCTGCCTCCTCAGGAGGACAGCCCAGCACCAAGCCCTGAGGAATGGAAGCCAGAGGTCTCCTTTGGCAGCCAAGGGGATGGGCAAGTGTGAGTGGCATTGGCACGCTCTGTGTAAGACATGTTGGTTGTGGGTTAGTGAATTTCATAAAGCTCCCTGGAGACACCTAACCTTGATCACTTTACATTGTAGTTTTGCAGGAGCACCCTGAGAAAGCAACTGGATCACAACCTCACCTTCCACAAGCTGGTGGCATATATGATCTGCCTACACACAGGTAACTGAGGCAAACCACAAAACTGCAGGCTCCTGGGCCTTCAGAGTCTAGTTTCATTCATCCATGCATATAGACATTCAAAAAATATTTATTGAATAATTGGCACTATTTGCCAGGCACTGTTCTAGGCCTATTTTCATGGAACTTACATTATATTCCTTTGGGAACAGAGTGAATATATAAAAGATCTTAGAGTTCTCTGCAATCAAGGTTCATTGGGCACCTTCTGTGGACTCAGCATTCTGCTAGACACTATATATAGGATTCTCCTTTTCTGGGGAAGGCTGCTTGCCATGATGTTCCCGAGACACCTTTCACATTCTTTTGCATCTTTCCCATTTAGCTATTCACATCATTGCACACCTGTTTAACTTTGAACGATACAGCAATAGCCGAAAGGCCACAGATGGATCTCTTGCTTCCGTTCTTTCCAGCTTGTATAATGATAAGAAAGAGGAGAATTATTGGCTAAATCCCTTCCACTCCCCAGACATGGTGAGTTTACTCAATGGCCAAGCGTCTGGGATCTGAGCATGAGCAAGAAGGGCATGGTATCCTTGGTGGACGTGGTATCAGGCTGAAATTTCTCCTTTCACAGACAGTGGAGTATGTGACATTCACCACCATTGCTGGTCTAACTGGAGTGATCATCACAATAGCTCTGGTTCTCATGGTGACTTCAGCTATGGAGTTTATCCGGAGGAGTTATTTTGAGGTCTTCTGGTATACACACCATTTATTTGTCATCTACTTCATCGGCTTAGGGCTTCACGGCATTGGGTAAGGTCCTCAAACCCCATCCTCGTGCCCCAGCTCCTGACCTTGCGTAAATTTTTTGCCTCAAACCGTCCTTCTTTGTCTGTCTCAGTGGAATTGTTCGGGGCCAAACACAAGAGAGCATGCATGAGAGTGATCCTCATAAGTGTGAAGAGTCTTTCCAGACGTGGAAGGATCATCACCCCAGCTGCAAGAATCCCCGATTTGAAGGGCACGCCCCTGAGGTAAGAACCCTATGGACAGGGATAGACTCTTGTTAGGAGCTGTTATTGTTGTTGCTGTTATTATTACCGTTATTAGCTCAGCCCTGGGCTAGGTCCTATGGAGAATACAGCCACAAGGTTCCTTCCTTGGAGCTCCAAGGAGCTCAAATGTCACTGGCAACAGCCTAGGGAATTATCATTAGCAGGAGATCCTGAAAAGGAAGGACTAATGGTTATTGTATGTTGTGAGACCCTTTCCAAAGCTGAGAGTGCCAGCCCACATTATTGATGGTGTTTACCATGTGCCAGGTTTGCTGCATAATATGGATTCTCTCATTTATACATAGCAATAAACTATGACAAAAAAGGTACTTTTTTGTCTTCATTTTGAGAGAAAAGGACTAGGATTCAGAGAGATGAAAAAAACTGTCAAGCTCTCACTGTATGTCACTAGTGGAACTGGAATTCAAGCCCAGGCCTTTCAAATTCCAAAGATTGTGCTCTTGACCCCTGTACTGTCCCAAAGCTTTGCTGTGAAATCCTAGTCAATTTTGTGGGGGAAGAAACGCATTCTTTTTTCCAGCTTTATTTAGGGGTAATTGACAAATAAAATTGTATATATTTAAAGTATACAATGTGATAATGATATATGTATACTTCGTAAAATGATTATCACAATGAGGTTGATTAACACCTCCTTCACCTCACAGAGTTACCATTTTTTTTGTGTGGTGAAAATGTTTAAGATCTACTCTCTTAGCAACTTTCAAGTGTACTACACTGTATTATTAACTATAGTCACCATACTGTGCATTAGATCCCTAGAGCTTACTCATCTTATGACTGAAGGCTTGTACCTTTTGACCGGCATCTCCCCATTTCCCCCACTCCAGCTCCTGGTTAACCACTTTCCTACTCTCTGTTTCTGTGAGTTCAACTTTGTTTTTGAAACACTCTTGAAGTCAGCCGTCTTTGGTGTTATAAGAACATGCTTGGAAATTATTTTTAGTAGTGGATGATCAAGGAACTGGGTTCCAGGCAAACTTGAGGTGTGCCTCAGGGTAATTATAGTGGATATTATGGTTATGGGTTCCTCATAAAATATGTTAGATTGAGGAATAAATTGAAGGGAAAGGTTGACTTGTGGTGCATCAATGTGCTCTGAGGATGGTTAAACTCTTTCAATCACATGCAGAATCAAGAGCAACAGCTCATACCTCATCTAGAAAGAGAAAAATATCTTTAAAAAATCCCCTAAAGTTGGCATTTCAAACTTAGTGGGAAAAAAGATAGATTATTCACTAATTCTTTTAGAATAATAAAATAGCCATCTAAGAAAAAAAAGCTGTTTCTTTATTCCACACTTTACACTAAAATATGGATCAAGGATGCGTGGATCAAGGAGGAGAACAGATTGGTGGCTACCAGAGGGGAAGAGGGTGGGGGGAGGGTGAAAGGGGTAAAGGGGCACATAGGTACGGTGACAGGTGGAAACTAGACTTTTGGTGGTGAACATGATGCAGTCTATCCAGAAACTGAACTGTAATGATATACGCCTGAAAATCGCACAATGTTCTAAACCAATGTGACCTCAATAAAATTAAAAAAAAGAAAGAAAGAAATCATAAAAGCACCCTAAGACCACATGGGAAATTTTTTTTCTAATACTGGAATATTATTGAAAATAACCTCTAAATAAGAAAAGGAAAGATAATAAATTTGAATAAATATAAATATCCAACTTTATTATCTATCTATAAATTTTTATGGCAAAAAATCCATCATAAATAAAGACAGGTGACAAATTACTAAGTAGGAAAAGCATTTACAACTCACAGACCATGAACTAATTTCCGAATATGTAAATAACTCCTATAAATCAATAAGAAAAAGCCTAACAACCTGATAAAAATATGTAGAGGATATGAACAGAAATGAAGATATATGTTAATCTTAAATATATGCAATTACACTTAATGTTATTCATAATAGAAGAAATGCAAAATAAAACTACATTAAGATACTTTTGTTTTAACCTAACAGATTAGCAAAGATAAAAATATTTACTCGTGTGCTAGGTTGGCAATGCTCTCATGCATTACTGGTGAGAGCGTCAACGTATGCAACTGCTTGTAAGGGTAATTTGGCAGTATTTATCAAACTTTAAAATTCTACTTCCAGTAATTTATTCTAAAAAATATATTTTCATATGTGTTAACTTTTGTATTAGGTTATTCACTGCTTGATAGAACAAAAGGTTGGAAAGAAGTGCCCATCAGTAGGGACTAGTTAAATTATAGGACTTTCCTACAATGGAATATTCTGCAGTCATTTAAAAGAAAGAGGAATCTCTTATATGTACTCATATGGACCGGTCTCTAAGAGGTTAAATGAAAAAAAGGCAGGGCAGTGTGTATAGTCTGCTACCATTTTCACTTAATGCAATATTATCACTTAAATGCATGTTCTCCAGAAGGATTCACAGAACAGTAACATTGACTGCCCCTGGCAGCAGGGGGACAGGGATGGAAGGGAGATTTACTTTTCATTGTATACCCTTTTGTTCTTTTGAATTGTGCGCCGTGTACATGTATTAGCTACTTAAAAAATAATTTTAAAGGACATGCCTGGCATATGTTAACAGCACATTTCATTCCTAAAGTCAGAGGAACTTATAAGCTATATCCAAAGACTTGCTATATTATTTGACCAGTAGACGAGAGGCCCTTAAGGGCAGGAAGCTATAAAGCTTGATCAGCCCCTTACTAGCTAAGGCGGTTAATCCCCTGTTTTACCTTGCACTTCAACTTTTGTCTTGTTCCCATCTATTACCTGAGATTAGGTATATTTGGCCTATTTGAAGGGCTACTTACAACTCAGAGGTTGCTTTGATTGGTCACACAATAAATACCCCAGTTTTGCAATCTGTTTGAGTGTATTGATTTGTTTCTTCCATAAACATTAAAAAAATACTCTCTCCATATTCTCCCCACTTAAGAATTATAGAAATAATACATGTTTATTGTAGAAAGTTTGGGAAACACAGAGAAATGTTTAAAAGAAAGTGAAAATTTCACAGAATTCTACCACCCAGAGGTAATAATTTTTTCCCCTTGATCTATGTCATGGATGCTTTCCTCTGTTATCAAATATTCTTCTGAAACATTTGTTCTCAAAACCTGTATGGTATACCATTTTTGTCATTGTTTTCTACATGGTCATTTTTTAAATTTTATTGATGTCATATTGGCTTATAACGTTGTGTAAATTTCAGGTGTACATCATTATATTTCAGTTTCTGTATAGACTGCATCGTGTTCACCACCAATAGTCTAGTTTTTCTCCATCATCATCATACATATGTGCCCCTTTACCCCTTTCACCCTACCCCTACCCCCTTCCCCTCTGGTAACCTCTGGTCTGTTCTTACCCATGTGTTTGTTTATCTTCCACATATGAGTGGAATCGTGTGGTGTTTTTCTTTCTCTGTCTGATTTATTTTGCTTAGCATAATATCCTCTAGGTCCATCCATGTTGTTGCAAATGGCCCGATTTTGTCTTTTCCATGGCTGAGGAGTATTCCATTGTATAAATATACCACATCTTCTTTATCCAGTCATCAATTGACAGGCACTTGGGTTGCTTCCACGTCTTAGCTATTGTGAATAATGCCACAATGAACATAGGGGTGCATAAATCTCTTTGAATTGTTGATTTCATGTCCTTTGGATAGCTACCCAGTAGTGGGATAGCTGGGTAATATGGTATTTCTATTTTTGATTTTTTGAGAAATCTCTTTACTATTTTCCGTAATGGCTTCACCAGTTTGCATTCCCATAAGCAGTATATGAGAATTCCCTTTTCTCCACATCCTGTCCAACACTTATTTCTTGTCTTGTTAATTATAGCCATTCTGACAGGGGTGAGGTGATATCTCATTGTAGTTTTTTGTTTTTTTGGTGAGGAAGATTGGCCCTGAGATAACACCTTTTGCCAATCTTCCTCTTTTTGCTTGAGGAAGATTGGCCCTGAGCTAACATCTGTGCCCTTCTTCCTCTGTTTTGTCTGTGGGTCACTGCCACAGCATGGCTTTGATGAGTGGTGTAGGTCTGCACCCAGGATATGAACCCACAAACCCAAGCTGCTGAAGTGGAGCACACGAACTTAACCACTATACCACTGGGCTGGCCCCTCTCATTGTAGTTTTCATTTGCATTTCCCAAATAATTAGTGTTGCTGAACATCTTTTCATGTGCCTGTTGGCCATCTGTATATCTTCTTTGGAAAAATGTCTGTTCACCTCCTCTGCCCATTTTTTGATTGAGTTGTTCATTTTTTTGTTGTTGAGTTTTATGAATTCTTTATATATTTTGGAAATTAATCCCTTGTCAGATATGCGATTTGCAAATATTTTCTCCCAGTTGGTGGGTTGTCTTTTCGTTTTGTTGATGATTTGGTCTCTTCAATAAATGGTGTTAGGAAAACTGGACAGCCACGTGCAAAAGATTGAAAGCAGACCATCATCTTATACCATACACAAAAATTAATTCAAAATGGGTTAAAGACTTGAATTAAGATCTGAAACCATAAAACCCTTAGAAGAAAATATAGCCAGTACACTCTTTGACATTGGTCTTAGCAGTATCTTTTTGAATACCATGTCTACTCAGGCAAGGGAAACAAAAGAAAAAAATAAACAAATGGGACTATATCAGATTAAAAAGCCCCTTCATGGCAAAGGAAACCACCCACATGGTCATTTTTATTGACCTTGAGGGCATTGTGGTAGGTGAAATGTCAGACAGACAAACAAAAACACCATATAATCTCACTTATATGTGGAATCTACTAATAATAAAAAAAAAAAAAACGAGTTCATAGATACAGAACAGATTGGTGGTTTCCAGAGGCAAGGGGTGGGGAGAGTGGGCGAAATGGGTGAAAGAGGTCAAAAGGTGCAAACTTCCAGTTGTAAAATAAATGATTCATGAGGATGTAATACGCAGCATGGTGACTACAGTTAATATTGTATTGTATATTTGAAAGTTGCTAAGAGAGTAGATCTTAAAAGTTCTCATCACAAGAAAAAAATTTTTTGTGACTATGTATGGTGACAGATGTTAACTAGACTTATTGTGGTGATCATTTCACAATACATACAAATATTGAATCATTATCTTGTACACTTTAATTAATATAATGTTATATGTCAATTATATCTCAAAACCAAACAATAAATAAAAATTAAAATTAAAAAAAGACAGTTGATGTGGGCAACAAAAAAATCTGTATGGTATACTGTTTTTTTTTTCATTTTTTTCTTAGTAAATAATGTGGCCATTACTATACTCTTATACTTTGTACATACCTTAATTATTACTTTATGCTCCATTTCCTAGAAGTAAAATTCCTGTGTCAAAGAGAAGGAATGCTTTCAAGGCTGTTGGGATATATTGCCAAATTGCTCTCTGGGAAGATGCTACTAATTTGCACTTCTACCAGTTACACATGTGAATATGTCCAATTCTTTGCATCCCAGTCAATGGGCGGCATTATTGTTTAAAGCTATTTTCCAACTTGAGAGGCTAAAATGCTCTTTTGTTTTGCTTTCTTCATTGTATGTTCTTGGATCCTTTGTGAAAGATTGCTATTTTGTTTTAATATTCATTTCTCTGATTACTTCTGAGGCAGGTTTTTTTCCCACGTTGTTATTAGCCATTTCTTAAATATATATTTTTTCATGTCTTCTGAGTTCAGCTGGGAGTTTTTTCCAAATAAGAAGTAACATCAAATTGTAAAATGCCCACTCTCAAGTTTACTAGCCCCATTTCTGCACCTTTCCTCCCCAGAGGTATCCAAGGAGGTTATTTGCCAGAAACAGCATAAGAAACCTCATTGCACATATTCTGATGTATCATGCCCGAGCAATTGTACAAGACAACACATGACTTCGCATTGCTAGCATATACATTTTTAGTAGCTCCTGTGCATATGGAAGCAACCTGCTACCTTTGAGAACTCAGGGATAGGAAGTCTGCTTTTTAAAAAAATGTGTACAAGATAAAAAGTATATTACTATGTTAGGTGTTTTGAGTGCTTGAGAAAAGAGGTGATGGATAAGTACCAAGTTTTATATATTGTTGTTACCAATAGTGTCAGCCGCGTGCTTTCCCTTTTTTGATTGTTTTGTTTTTAATCATCTGCTTCTATTTCACATTTACCTTCTCTGTTGGTTTTTCAGATTGGACAAGTTGTTCTGGAAAACAGTCTTGGATTCCTAAAATTATTTTATATATAATTTAAGAATGTATATCAGATATGTATATAATTACCATGTATTTTATTTCTGTGCTTTTCTTTTGCTTCCTGGTGAGAACTGTAAAATTTCAGCAAATGATCTGCTTTATGAGTAACAGATTAGCAAATAAAACCATTGTAGTTTATTCCTTTCCATTTCCATCCTCAAAATTTGGTGAAATTAGTGGCTTAATAATGATAAGCGCCAGAGAACTAAATAAACTTTTTATTGAATGAAGGATTGAACTGCTACACAAGTAAATCCTAAACGAGAGATTAATGTGTAACTCCATTCTTTACTCTCTGTGCAGTCTTGGAAGTGGATCCTTGCACCACTCATTCTTTATTTATTTGAAAGGATCATTCTCCGAGGTTATCGCTCCCTGCAGAAGGTTGAGATTATCAAGGTAAAGAATACGTACTTTCCCCTTGCTGGGATAAGACTTCCATTCTTCCTGATTATAGAAATCAGTGGCCATGTTGTCACCCTGAAGGGAATAAAAAAGGACTTGGAGGCCACATACTTCAGTTCCGCCAGCGCCGGCCAGAACTATGGGAAAGAGGGATTTGGCAGAAATCATTGAGCATGGGTCTATGTAAGAGGCTGCAAACAGGTGGCCTGCGCCAGGTCTAGCTCACAGGCATATTTGTTTGGCCCACACTCTGATTGTTTAGAAAGTCGAATTGATTGCTAACATTTAAAAATCTGGATGGCGGCTTTCACATTAAAAAATGGCATTTCTGGCTTCTCTTGAAGAATCAGGCAACCTGATAATGCGGGGTCACGGTTCCGTAGTGCAACCGTTGTCTGGACTAAGTAACTGCTGCCCCCTTTAGAAAGGATTCGTGCTTGCAGTTCACCACTGTCACCAGCCCTCCAGCTTTACTCATTTACTTTATCTGCCTGCCCCTGTCGCCGTTTGGATTTGCCTCCATTGGTCTCTGTGCTTCATTCATAGGTTGTCATGCACCCATCCAAAGTTTTGGAATTGCAGTTGACCAAGCGTGGCTTCAGCATGGAAGTGGGACAGTATATTTTTGTTAAGTGCCCCTCAATCTCTTACCTGGAGTGGCATCCCTTTACCCTGACTTCTGCTCCAGAGGAAGACTTCTTCTCCATTCATATCCGAGCAGCAGGGGACTGGACAGAAAATCTCATAAGGGCTTTTGAACAACAGCATTCGCCATTTCCCAGGTAGGTCCTTGAGAGCAGCAGAGTCCCAGACCGGGAGGCAGACAGGCAGAAAAGAGAAAACAATTCCTCGTTGAACCTTAAGTCTGGTACAATAGAATATGATTAAAATAAGTTGGCAGAAGTCAACTGTGGGAACAGCTATGTATCTGGAAGGATGTTTGAGGTTGGGGTGCAGGTGAGACTTCACTTGCCCATTGTCTTCTGTCTTCTGCCAGGATTCAGGTGGATGGTCCCTTTGGCACCGTCAGTGAGGATGTTTTCCAGTATGAAGTGGCTATGTTGGTTGGAGCAGGAATTGGGGTCACTCCTTTTGCTTCCATTTTGAAGTCCATCTGGTACAAATTCCGGCAGGATGATCGCAAGCTCAAAACACAAACGGTACTCTCCCGCATACCACTTTTCATCTGCTCTGGGCCTACCAGGTCCATTGCTTTCAGGGCCTAAGCTCTTTACAATGGATAAGAGAATAACCACCACCACCCCCCACCCCCTGGAGTTATGAGAGTGAGTGATCACTTCTCTCTGCCAAGGTGTCTGCTTCTACAGATTTATCACAAGAACAGGGTCTTCATTTTCAATTTGGAGTTTAAAATCACCTTGAACCAAAGATCATGTTGGAGGTTTCTTTCCATAAGGGAAGTTGTCAGGACTCTGGACACTCATGCTGCTTAAGGTCTGCGGCTCTGTAGAGGTGATTTTTCAGGTCACCCTTAGACTTCATCAACAAATGTAGAGCATATAAACATAATCACGTCACCACAGTGCACATCGTAAGGGGCACTTAATAATGTTACGTTCTCTCTTGCTGATTCCAGATCTATTTCTACTGGATCTGCAGGGAGACAGGTGCCTTTGCCTGGTTCAATGACCTATTGGCTTCCCTGGAACAGGAGATGGAGGACTTAGGCAAAGTGGGTTTTCTAAACTACCGTCTCTTCCTTACCGGATGGAACAGCAACATCGTGAGTCCAAACAACACGCTAATTCCCATGTTAGATGCAAGATGAATTTTGGATCAAAGATAGAGCATGCTGATTGGAAATAATTTCTTATGATTTTCTACCTGCCCTCACCCTCACACCCAAGTTTAAAAGTGGCTGAAGGGAGAGACAGCTATAGAACTGCTTTTTCTAATTTCTTATTTCTCTGACTCCAGGCTGGTCACGCAGCATTAAACTTTGACAAGGCCACTGACATCCTGACAGGTCTGAAGCAGAAAACCTTCTTTGGGAGACCTATGTGGGACAATGAGTTTTCTGCAATAGCCACTGCCCATCCCAAGTAAGTGTATGCTCCTCTAGTTAGTTGAGTTTGCAGAGTTAGGGTTTAGGAAATGTCTTACAGCACCTTGAACACTCTTGGGAAAAGATCTCTGGGGCAGAAAAGTTCTCTGGGGCAGAAACTTTTTGCACCAGCTTAGATTCTTGCTTAAAACTGAGGAAATTTCATCTAGGGTTTTAGCCAAATAAGGGTCATGATATTGTAATTGATGAGAAGATATTTGATGCCCCAGCAAGCCCTCATTCAAACAGTGAGGCAAGGAGACTCAGTTTCAATCTGTATTACCAAACACAGTAGAGAACTGGAACAATTCAAATGCGTTGGTTTTGGCCTTAATGACCTCTACTTAAAGTAACAAGGGTTTGGAGTGTATCACCTAATTAACTGATGACCTGACCTAGGTCTTTCTGGAGGGGTTTTGAAGCATGCTGGAGCATAGAGGAAAACCTGGTGCCAGGAAATCAGCCATCCCGTTGGGAAGGAGGTTAAGCTGATGGTGTTAGAGAAATTCCTGGAACAAGTTACCAGGTGAAGATCAATTCATTTCCACAAACATTATTTGTTACCTTCCATAAGCTCAGCACTCACTATTCTAGAAGCTTTGGAGGATGAAAGAGAAATAGCATATGGTTCTCGCCATCAAGGAGCACACATTTTAATAAGAGATGCATACCATCAATTCAAAGCAGAACGATGCACTCCATGAAACAGGTACATGGACATCGAGGGAAGGAAAGTCTATGCCCTCGTGGGGTGATCAGGAAAGGCTTCACGAGGGCAGTGGTGAGAACACGTGGTGACTCAGATTCAGATGATTCTAGATTCTAATGGTAGTTCTGACACTTTCTAGTTCTGGGACCTTGAGCCAGAAACCCCCCTGATCTTCAGATTTCTCATCTGTAAAATATGGTTTATGTTGGTAGGTGCCTGCTCTACTCACTTGCAGGATTGTCATGAATATTAAGCGAGACAATATATAAAAATGCTCTGTGAACTGTAAAGCAGCATATAAGCAAAAGAGACAATGTTAATTATTGTGTCAAGTTGACCATAGTAGAAGTTGTGAGAATGGATGAAGTTGCCAGGAGAGAGAGAGTGGCAGAGGACAGAGTATTAAGGAATGCTTACATTACGTGGGAAGGGAGAAAGGTGAACCAGGGACAAGCAGGAGAACGTGGAGACGCAGCGTCACAGAAGCCAAAGAAGGCAATATTAGAGAAGTGTGGTTAACAGCGTTGAAGGAGTGGCAGGTCCAGGAAATGTTTATTTAGCGTAAGGGCAATCTAAGCATTTTTATAGACTGAACAGGAGCCAGTAGATAGGAATAAAGTAAATATACAAAAGGGGACAGAGGGCTAGGATAGCCATAATAAAAAACAGGCAATAAGAGCTGGCAAGGAATTGGAGAAATTGTAGGAGGGTTCCTCCTACATTGTTTGTTGGAATGTAAAACATTGCAACACTTTGGGATAAGCGGCAATTCCCGCAAAATAGTAAATGTAGAGTTACCACATCACACAGCAATTTCACTCCTTATTCCCAAGAGAAATGAAAACATATGTCCACACAAAAACTTGTACGTGAATGTACTAGCGTAGCCAGAAAGTGGAAACAACCCATGTCCATTAACAGATGAATGGATAAACAAAATGTGGTCTATCCACGCAATGGAACATTCCTCAGCTGTAAAAAGGAATGAAGTGCTGATACTTGCTACGGCATGGATGGACCTTGAAAACAGTATGTTAATTGCAGGAAACCAGACACAAAAGGCCACATATCATATGATTCCACTTAGACGAAATGTTCAGAATAGGCAAATCTGGAGACAGAAGGTCAATTTGATTGTCTAGGGCTGCGGGTGCAGTTGGGAGGAGATAGGAAGTGACTGCTAACGTGTATGGGGTTTCTTTTGGGGATGGTGAACATGTTCTCAGATTCGATAGCGGTGATGGTTGAACAACGTTGTGACTATACTAAAAAGCACTAACTGCACACTTTAAAAGGGTGTATGTTATGATCTGTGAATTCTATCTCAATTAAGTAAAAAAGAGGGAAGCGGAAGGTATGAAAGAAGGAAGGAAAGGGTGAGACACAGAGCATAGTTAGAAAGATTATCCTTGGCAAGAGAGACCACCGCCTCTTCAGTGTGAGAAATTTTGAAGTAGGGATAAGTGCATAATGGATGGCTTTAATGGCACCTAACACGTACTCATTTGCTTTGTGCCAAGGATTTTTCTAATTGCTTCATCTGTTTTTTGTTTAAACCTCAGAACAACCCTATGAGGTGGGTACTGTTTTTATCTCCATTTTACAGGTGGGAAAACTGAAACAGAGAGGTTAAGAAACTTGCCTGAGGTGGCATCCCACATGCCACAACTAGAAGGACTCACAATTAAAAATACACAACTGTGTACCGGGAGGCTTTGGGGAGAAAAAGGAAAAATAAAATCTTTAAAAAAAAAAAAAAACAAAGAAACTTGCCTGAAGTCACACAGCTGGGACAAGTGTCAGAGCTGGGATCTGAACCCAGATAGCCTGGCTCGAGTCTAGCACTGAACTACCACACTGTACTACACCTCCTGAGTGTCTGTTCTCAATAGCATAGGAAAGGCTGAGTGCTGAGTGATAAGGGCTGGGGGCACATTTGGGGCTTGCAAGCAGAAAAGGTAAGAAAACTACCCTGAGGAATGTGAGAGGGCGTCAACAGGGGATTTTTGTGCAAGCTTGCTGGGAGTAGCAGAGGCCTAGCAGAGGCCCTTTCTCCCTTCCCGCCAAGCACATCAGCAGCCTCGCTGAATTCTTGCCCTCACTATTGTTCTATTCTTGCAGGTCTGCGGTGGGAGTTTTCCTATGTGGTCCTAAGAAAATGGCAAAGAGCCTGAGCAAACGCTGTCGCCAACACTCCAGTCTGGATCCTAGGAAGGTTCAATTCTACTTCAACAAAGAAAACTTCTGAATTATAGGAATAAGGACGGTAATCTGCATAGTCTCTCCTTTGTATCTTCAACAACTTACTTGGTCTGATCAGGTTTGGGCAGCTGCCACTGAGGGATAATAATGTGCCTCTCAAGCCTTGAGTCCCTGGCATTCTTTTTCAATTGGATTCAACTTTGTCGTCACGGAGCTTTCACGAACCTGAGAACACCAGGAGTCACGATAATCCAAAGCCCATGGATCCTTTCTTGGGAAAATAACTGTAAATCCTTTTGGAATGCCATGACCGCAGCAAGGCCTGCTAGTAGAGGAGGTTGACAGACAATTTAAGCCGAGGTGATTTTGTTGATTCTAAATGTTACCATCTCCTGGACCTGGGGTCATAATCTCCCCTCCCACCCACAAAGAAGATTTCTAAGTAGGATGATTTTTTTAAAATAAAAATTTATTGAAGAATTAACGACACAACATAATAAGCATAAATAATAAAATAACGAACATAAGATTACCAAGAACCCCATCCCTATGTAACACTATGTACACTCTATTATGTTCAACATGGTCTTATCCAGTGTGAACAGCAATTTATGCTTTACTCACGTTTCCTTGTCAAAAAATGAAGGATTTTCTTCTTTGCTTAACAAATGAGTCTTTTGTTACTTTATCTGGACTCTGCATTTGGGAAAGAAAATCTTGCAAATATGTTAATCATAATTGAAATTGTATTAGAAATGAAACCTATATTGTCATTAGCTTGCATTGTTCTGTTGAAAATAATTGTGAAAACGTGAAATCTACCTTAGGATGACTTATTTAGTCAACAGGGGCTCTTTATCACCATTTTTATTAAGGGGGTTTATTAATGCCTAGGTTTAAAAAAAGATAATTTAGAATTTTGATAACATTTCTTGGGCTCCTCCCTATTCACTAAAGAATCATTCACCTAATGACATAAACAAAATGCCTTTTCTTTCTCCTATCAAAATGCTTTTATTTCTCCCATCCAGCTGGCTCTGGGATGTTAGTAGTCACAGTGAATCAGGAGGAGGAAAGAGGACCAGGGCCCTTAAGAGAAGGAGAAAACTCACACTTCATTGTGCCCAAAGACAATTCGACTCATCAATTTATAACAATGTTTCTACTGAATTAGCATTATAGCACCTATTTCTCTACTACGAAGTGACCAAGAATGAATAAATGGTTGTTTCTAATTATCCAGAAACATATATGACTTGAAGGATTAGTAAGATCGATTTTTTTCAGTCACTAGTTTAACAAGGTAAAGGCAGGTCACGAACTCACGGCAGCTAATTGTGTTTCACTTACTAATTGGACATCGGTGAAAAATACTAATGAGTTTCCATAGGAATAGATTGGGATACCCTGCTGTTGCCAATTTCCCAGATTTTAGCTACCTAAATTAAATTTAATAAGGTTTTAGGAAAATGCACAATGGAACCTTGACAGTATGGTTCCTATTAGACAACTGCTGACCAAATGATAATTTGATCTTCGACGACTTTGATTTGGAATCTTAGTGTTCCTTGAAACTTATGATAAGTTCCTAATGAGAAAGGTTTCACTCATGGTCTCAATGTCTAAATGTATTGACACTTCAAGATATGGCTGACTGCTGCTAAAATCAACATATCGTGGGCTAGAATATTCATGGAAGCAAGCAAAAAAGGTAATGATAATAATAAATCCTATACATGATCAACATCCATGCCTGAACTGGGGATGAGCAGGATACCCAGAAAGCTCCTCAGCTGTTTTGAGCATGTTTTTCTTCCTAGGACGCAATATGAAGTATCTTATTCAGCCAATTTTGTAAATGTTTATGTATCAGAATAGAAAATCCCTCAATTTCAATGTCTCTCATAAAAATGATTATCTTTGCATTCTTTCGCTTGACATGTAAGCAATATGCTATTACATTCTCTAAGCCTATGGAAGGCTTTTAATTCACTTGACCATAATCCTAACCCAGAGGATAGGATTCTGAGAATATAAATAGGCTCAAGAGTAGTTCCAGTGGAACTTTACTAATTATTAAGGCACCTCTTAACCTCTTGAGGCTGGCCTGATGGAGGGAAAACATGTTCCTCCTTAACGCCACCATGAGAGAGAATACTAGGCTGGAAGAGCCATAGGTTAGAGCTCGTGGCACTAATTATGTTCATACCTATCTGCAAGGAAGCAAACAGGGGCAGGCCTAATGGGCAATCTGACTGTGCTCTGCATTTGGTCCTCTTCAAATAAATGAGAAGAATGTAAAAGTCTTAGGGTTTTCTCCTTTAACTTCCCAGAATAAATTTGGTTACAGGGTAGAGCTACAGGTTAGTGAAATCTAGAAGATAGGATGAAATGTATTTTGCTCATTTGATTTCTGTTCCGTTTTTATTTCATCTTGAACATGTGAAAAATTAGTGGCTTTTTTACCTTTTAAAGTTGACTATCCAGACTGAAGAATTTTAGAACAGATAGGTAAAGGTCAACAGTCTTGTTTTGTTGACACACTCGAACCAGTGCCACTACATCTTTGTCTTTAATTCCGAACTATGCACATGAATAGACCTGCTACTGACGTAAAAATGCATTTTGATATTTGGATTTTTCTAAACTAAATTACACTGTTCTGCTAGGCTCTCTGCTTTGTTGGGCTTCTAACCATTTTATAGCTCTAAGCAGGTGCTATTTTCTCCCAGTAGACTCAGAAGTTCTAGCAAGTTCTCAAAGGGCAAATCTTATTATGCCTGCTGGAAGCAAACTAAGCAAAAACTAAGTCCCAGAAAACACTGCTTCTGAGAAATTCTCAAATATCAAAGAGGAATAAACGGTTAACTTAAAAGGAAAAACAGCTACGGCAATATATTAAAGTACAATACTGTGGTAAGGGTAGAAAACACATCTAAGGTTTCACCCTTGGTGCTCAGCTTTTTAAAAGCAAAAAGGTCATGTATATCAATTTGCAGTATACTAAAATTGTGTTCAAAGTTTATTTCAAGTCACAGAAAATATACAAACTAAGATGACAGAATGGACTGATTTTGTTCTGAGAGGTGATGGGAGTCCTCCACCTGGCACCAGTTTGAGTCATTCAAGGGTCAGGATGCAGAAGTCATCTTTTTGCAATATTTCAACCACATGATGGAATTAATTTCCAGATTTGTTGCCAGGTATTTTTGTCAACCTGTAAGGAAAAGTTGGGAGAGAGCCATTAGAAGTGGAGACAAAATTCCTCGACATCAGGAAAAAAATTCAAAGGCTGGAGGAAGGAGGCTATGCATAAGAGCAAGTCACCAGGGATGGACTCCTAAGGTGTCTGCCTCCTGTCTCCCCAGAATAATCATCCCTTACAGCAGGGTTTCTCAACCTCAGCACTACCAACATTTGTGTGCCAGAAAATTCTTTGTTATGGAGGATGTCCTGTGCATTACAGGATGTTTGGCAGCATCTCTAGTTTCTACCCACTGAATGCCAGTAGCACACTGTACTCCCTAAACTTATGACAACGAAAAATGTCTCCAGACATTTCCAAATGTCCAGTAGGGGGCAAAATGGCCTCTGGTTGAAAACTACTTATCTTATGGTAACGGTATAAGCCCGTCAGTGATAGCACAGATGAATCATAACTGGCAAGGTATAGGATGGACGCAATACCAACCTTTTGCTTACAGTATGCACAAATACCAGCAAATACACATTAAAACCTTACCTACATAAAATTGCCTAGAACTACATGCACACAACACACACACATATTAATGTAGGTTTAAAACAAATGGTGAAAACTGAGCAAGGTCTGTAGTCTAGCTAACAGTACTATACCAATGTCAATCTCTTGGTTTTTGTACTACAAACCAAAAAGGTATTGTACAGCAGCTTCTCAAGATGTTATCATTGAGGGAAGCTGGAGGAACAGTACAGGATGCTTTTTGTGCTATTTGTCTAACTTCCTGTGAGTTTATAATTACTTCAAAATAAAAGGTAAAAAAACCAAAAAACCTTGCCCTGTGGCTTATGTGTAAGGCTTTGAAATATGTCATAAGAGAATACATAATCAAAGAACTTTCAGAAGGATTTCTACCTTCACTATCCAAATGAAATAATTTCCTCACATTGTAGGGAATGCCTTTCCTAGCATAAATAAGTTAGAAAAAGTAAAAGAGAGGAATAGTTTTTATCTATTCCTCTGAAAATAACAGTAGCCTACGCTTTTACTGAAGAAAATAGAATGCCTGGGGTGCCTGGACTAAAAAGTTCAAGTACTGATCACACTGAAGGTTACCCAGCCACCCTTCTATGACGGCTTCCCATCACGGTCAGTCACTTAAAGTCTAAATACAGGTATGATGCCTATTTCCAGTTTGGATGTTTTAATGATATTACAAATATGGATTAAAATACTATATTTAGTAAAGATTACTAATTAGTGTAAATGAGTTCACTATTATATGATGATATATGGATGGGAATTATAATACAGATGGGGGAAAGAGTAGAAAGTCAAAATGTGATAGTCTAGCTGACACTGGGACAACATAAATTTTAAACTGTTTTTAGAAAACAGAATTGTTTATGAAATACCAGATATTGCGGAAAAATTTTAAAAAGAAACACAAATACACATAATCAAGTTAGGTCACACGATTACGATCCTTTTTACCTGAATGATAAAGAAGAAAAATGAGGGCAGCAGCATACAGCAACCTCCAGAATTTACAGGGACTGACGGTGACAGCAGACATTCACTACCTTGACCTGTGTACCATAATAGTTTAACCTCAAAATATTCGATATAAAATAAATACTGGAAACTAAAATACTTAGAACAATTTATTGAAATGCTTTGTATTTTCTCCATCTTGATGGGACAGTTTGGAATAAAGTAACACAACTGATTCCAGAAGGATACACACCAAACTGTATTTAGAGGTTATGCCTGGGGAATGAGATTAAGAAAGCAGAGCTTTTTACCCTGAACTTTCTACATTTCTGTATTTGATTAGTTTTGTTAAATTGATCATGTTACTTTTGCTATGAGGAAAGAAAGGTTAAAAAAGATGACAATTGGGGCCAGCCTGGTGGCACGGCCATTAAGTTTGCATGGTCTGCTTTGGTGGCCCAGGGTTCACTGGTTTGGATCCTGAGTGTGGACCTATGCACCGCTTGTCAAGCCATGCTGTGGCAGGCGTCCCACATATAAAATAGAGGAAGATTGGCAAGGATGTTAGCTCAGAGCCAATCTTCCTCAGCAAAAAAAGGAGGATTGGCGGCAGATGTTAGCTCAGCGCTAATCATCTTCTTCTTCAAAAAATGTATAAAAAAGATGATAATCAATTCAACACCTGAACGAACGCCCTGTGGCCTTCCTCTATCCTGACGGGGGCAGACCTACGGAAGGGTGAAGAGCCTAGCCAAGAGGAGTGCAGGCCTTAGAGTCTTGAGATCAGGAGTCCTGGCAGTTCAGGTTGAGAGTATATACCCCGAATGCACGAGGAGCTCGTCCAACTTAGGCGGGGCAAGTCTGCTCACCTTTCAAGGCGCTCCAGTGGATTTCTGTATCTGTTCCTTTAAGATCAGGATACTCTGCCTTTGCTCAGGAGGCAGCATGGCGATCTGGTCTGCAGTCAGTTGAAGAACCTGCATGATCAAAGCAGCCTGCGCAGAGAAAAAGAAGGTAGTGAGTTTTAATGATGGCAGCCAAAAATACACCAACAGCTTTTGTTCAAAAAGGATGGATATTTCACACACAGAAAACAGCAGGCCCAAAAAAAAAAAAAGTCAAACCAAGCTAAAACCCAAAACCAGCTGGTGAGAAAAGGCACAATGAAAAGCACAAGTTGAAAAATATCTAAGATTAGAAGACTCAAGACAGACACTTTCATGAACCCAAGGTTCTTGCAGACTAAGATGCTATCTGTGAGCCCCAGGAAGTCTTCAGTATTTAATCCTGTTTTGAAAGTCTCTCCTTTTCACAAGTTTTAGCCTTTCTATCAGACATGAGCTCCCCACAATGGTCAAATATAGAAACAGAAAGATATACTCGCGGGGAACCTGCTATGTTTTTGGGGATAAGGTAGAAAGGGGAGGAAGAAAGGCATTTGGATTTTCAGATCAATCTGGCCTGCACAAACTGCTATTGGCAGATGAGTCTGAAATGTAAGATAAGCTGCCATTTACATACATCCATTTAAGAATTTTAGGACCAGGCCCACAGATTTTCAGGTAACAAGATCATAAAGAGTCAGGAGCTGGTCCAGTGGCATAGTGGTTAAGTTCATTCGCTCTGCTTGGGGTTCACAGGTTCAGATCCCAGGTGTGGACCTAACACTGCTTGTCAAGCCATGCTGTGGTGGCATCCCACATAAAATAGAGGAAGACTGGCACAGATGTTAGCTCAGGGCCAATCTTCCTCATCAAAAAAGATCATAAAGAGTTCTAAGAGCAAACATCACTTCCAAACAGACTCTTAAGATCCAGGACCTCCACATGGTAACTGTGAAGAGAGGAATCCAAAAGATTTGTGCATATGGAGACAGACAGCATTGCTTACTTTCTCATGGTCCTGTGGAGTGACTTGGTTCTGGCCAGGACTAAAGCCACCAGGCTGGCCTCCACCCTGAATGCTTGCTCCTTGCATGGCTGCTCCCTGCATGACTGGGACCTATGTGCACAAAGAGAGATAAGGAGAGATTTTCAGAACTTCTCATATAGGTAACCAGAATCCAGTAACAGCAATGTGAAAAAATATGATCTGATTATGGATATGAGTAAAAAAAGCAAATTAATGATTCTGAAGATTATTTCCTACTGTTAGCAAGGGCAGAAGGCAGGGTTTAGCCAGAGATCATCTAGCAAGTTAGACACACTTGCTTACAACAGCTCCAGCATCATCCACAAATACCACACAGCACAACTGGATATCATCAAATCAAGCAAAATCCAGCCACATAAGCACAGAGAAAACAGAGCATCCTGGAAGCTAGTGTTCAGTGGAAACAGAAACGAAAGCTGACAGATCCTAGAGATAATGTATGCTGGTCCACTGGGGAAGCTACATTCACAGGGACATCGCCTTCATCCCAAGGGCCCTATCCCACAAGTAAGGCAGAAACGATGCTAACGGCAGAGGTAGAAAGGAGCTGGGAAGGCCTCTGGGGAAAAGACTGCTATTAGCCCAACATTTGCTTTTTATAACTTTCCATAGAGAATAGGCAGCAGATGCTTTCTGCTAAATACAGACCAAGAAACAGGACTGACCCGAGTTAAAAGAATAAAGTACAGTTATATCACACTTATTGGTATTTAAGATCTTTGGTGAGTTCAATCTTTTGAAAGACTACCCGAACACAAGGAAAAGGCCTCCAAGCACCTAGAATAACTGTTACAAGGTCCCTCTGCTGGAGTTATGATCACACTCAGGCATTCATCCAGAGCTTAGGTACTCTTATTAAAGACAAATTGTTAACAAACTTGTTACCTGCTTCCCCAGCAGATTAGAATCAGCAAAACAAAAAAAATGTGGATAAACTGTTAAAAGCAGATATCATGACAGCAATGTGAAGAGTCAGGTGACCGCCTGATGGTGGAGGAGACCAGAAACCAAAACAGGAGCTAACTATGCTTTCTATGATAGCATATACAATAATGGGTACACGCAACGATGACTTTGAGTAAACAATAACGATTAACATCATTTTTTGTATCCTGTTTAAGATGGGAAGGAAGCATAACACATTTTATAAAATATTCTTCATTCAAATAGTTTAAAAACTTGGTAGGATAGTTCTTTATCTGGAACATTTACTTACATGCATTAACTAATTCCCAGAGACACTAGAGAGGTAAAGCATTAGTACATCCTTGTATAGACTGATAGAATATTACTGCTCTCTGTCTTTATCAATACTGAATCCAGACACCAGTCTGAACCATAATGATCTGTCAGGGATCTGAAACATCTAGGAGAATAACCTTTTTGAAGCTTCAGTAGATACTAATTTGAGGTACTATAATGGGATCTAACCATTCAATAATGGCCATTTACAGTTTCCAAGGAGTGTCTGTTCTAGGCAGACAGGTAATAATATAGGTGATCTCACATATCCAACTTTGCCTATGACAGTCCCTGTTTATGCTTTTGTTAGTAATTACTAACAGCACTCTGACTCTCAAATGTGTCCCTGTTTGGATGATAAGTTATATAATCACCCTAGTGATGCTAAGCCTTTTACCAAAAAATTTCCAGGAGGGTAGAATCGAGCTAATTTTAAAACCTCATTTAACATGATGAATTAAGGATATACTGTTCTATAAAAAAACAAGGTGCAAAACAATGAAAGGGGGGAAATACTGAAAAAATAAGAATATATATTCTTATTTGTTAGAAAGATACATTAAAAAATCTAATGAAAGCGATTATCTATAGGAGATGGGGGTCATAGGGAGATGGTTCAGGGGTGGAAGTGAGGTTCTTATTGTATGTCTTTTATATGTGAGTGAATGTATTTTATACTTTTATTTATAAGTGAACATATTAATTTAAACAATTTTAAAAAGGTTTGAAGATAAAATTTTTATTTTCTCCACCTCAGATCTAATTAACTTTATAGAATCTACTAATGAAAACTATATAAACCTAATATTACAGAGTAATGAGTTCAAGCGCTAGCAGAGATAAAGGAACAGGACATTATCCAGAAATTGTCTTCGAACCATTATTTTCAACTTCTTTCTCCATAGATTCATTGACAGAATTATATAAGCACATCGTATAGTTATTTGTTGTCTGTCTCCCCAATTAGAATCCAAGCCCCCTGGGGGCAGGGACTTCGTTTTGCTCACCCTGCTAGATCCCCAGTACCTACAGTCTGTCTGGTGCATCGTAGGTGCTCAATGAATACTTGCTGAATGACTGAATGAATGCATAAAAAACATTTTTATTATGAGGTTACTGACCACAGAGGGCACAATAAACACAAGGCCCGTGAACAAGTTTTTTTTAAGCATAACTTGAAAAACAATAGAAAACGGTTTTCTTCTACACATACCAGAAAACAACATATTCCTAATTCATATTAAAGAGGGGGAGGTAGACACACATATACACATACATAACGTGCAGAGACCAGGACAGAGTAGTAGAGTGGGAAAAATAGTGGATTCTATTCCTTGCACTGCCACTTTTTAGTTGTATAAATTTGGGCAAGTCACCTGAATTCCTGGGCCTCAGTTTCCAAACCTATAAAATGAGAGAATTGGATGACTGCCATATTCCATTCCAGCTGACATTCTCTCACTCTCTCTCATACACACACACACACACACACACATACACACACAGATGGGGAGCAAGACACATAAACATATGGAAGAGGTAAGAGAAACAGAAGTACAGAGAAGAGGAAGGAAGACACAGAAAAAAGGAAGGTAGAGGGGCTAGAGGGAGATGAAGGTGCTGGCATATAAAACCTCAGGGGAGATACACACATGCCACCTCCCCACAAACAACTGGGGGTGAAGAGGGAGGAAATGACGACGCACAGACAATCATAGACCACCATATAAACACAGCTGGAGAGAGCCAAATAAAGAGAAAGAAGAGATAAGAGTTCAGTTCCGCAGGTTTTAAGGTGAGCATCTGTAAGCTGCCTGTCATACTCCACTGTTGACTTAGGCTGTGTGATGGAAGTAAATTAAAATAGGTTTCCGCAAAGCTAAGATTATCTAAATGTCCACTAATAGCTCTTTATATGCTCTAACGTAGGGGTTCTTAGGGCTGTGCATTAGAATCATTTGGGGGAGGTTTTTTAAACGATCCATGCCTAGGTTCTACTGATATACTCTCTAGCTCCTAAATTTCCAGGAGCTCTGCTCTGAATGGAAGAGCTCCTGAAATTGTGGGACAAGGTTGCTCTTTTGGACTACAATCCTTGTGGCCAGAAAATCACCACTCTAAGGGGCAGAGAAATGAAAAGGAAGATTCTAATTTTCCCTAACAAGCTGAGAAATAGCCCAAATCAGAAAGCAGTAATAATCAGGCTGAGTAATCAATTCCTGCATAGATCAAGATTACTAATCAGATCAAGAAGTGTTACACATACCTGTCTGGATCCCTGGGGTCCAACTGCCCCCATGTTAATTGGACTGGGACCCTGAATTCCACTAGGTATAGGGCCTCTAGGGCCAGGCACTGGGCCCCTTGTATCCATGCTTCTGGCCTCCATCCCTCTGACTTCCATTGCACGGGCCTCCATTGCACGGGCCTCCATTGCACGGGCCTCCATTGCGCGGGCTTCCATTGCACGGGCCTCCAAACCTCTGGCATCTAATCCTCTTGCCTCCATGGCTCGTGCCTCCATCCCTCGTGCATCCATGCCTCGGGGATCTCTTCCACCTATAAAGAAAGTTGCAAGAAAACCATTGTGTAGCTACTCGCCTTTACTGCAAGAAGAACCAACAAAGAAAGAAAGAAATCTATTCCTCTAGTCACATCTCCCTAAAGCTACATGAGACTGCTTTCTCCTCCCCAATCTCTCAGAATTTCAGATATACCTTAAAAATGCTTGCCAACCCTATTTCCCCAGTATTCTTTATCCCAGATTAGAGCCTAAGACAGTTGGGTTTATCATCAGCCCACAACTACGAGTCAGCCTTGTGACATGGTCTCCCCTTACCTCTGCCATCCAAGGGTGGACCCCTCTGATCTAGCATGGGTCCTCTTGGCTCTGCCATTAGAGGTCTGGGCTCGGCTAATGGCCCTCCCCTCATCTCATGTGGGGGTGGGCCACGGCTGTCATGGCCAGGGACATGGTGCATGGGTGGACCCTGATGAGGTGGTCCCAGGTAACCTCTAGAGATGAAGAAAAATGTTATATTTTAAAACAGAACAAAACAACAAGAAAAAAGTCTCAACCAGAAGATCAGAAAGTAAAAGGCAGACAAAGAACTAATGCAAACATCAGTCTATGAATGCTAAAAGAATAACACCAAACAGGTTGAAGAAAAGCTATGGAGATGTAAATCCATGTATTCTAGAATTTCATATTTGGTTGGGGCATTCATAATTAAGGAGGAATTAACAGATATCCATTATATATAATGAGTATGCAGCATAGTGCTTAAGAACATGAGCCACTGTATGGGCTCAAATCTAGGCTCTATCACTCATTAGCTGTGATCTTGGGTACATTTACTTAACTTCTCTATGCCTCAGTTTCTTCATCTGTAAAATGGGACTGATATTAGTATCACTATCACAGGGTTGTTGTGTGGATTTAATGAGATGATCTAGGTAAAGCACTCAGAGCAGAGTCAGAGGCATAATCCCCATTAATACCAATTATTATTATTATTTTATTATTGCTATTATTAATATTACTACTACCAGTAAGCAATATAAGTTTTTCCTGTTCAGGTATGTGTGATAGAATTTCCAATTTCTGAAGACGGAGTAGCCATGGTTAGTTCAAAATGACATACTCAACTACACAGTTCTGCCCAAAGAGAAGTGCTTAGTGTTGGACAGCGGCCATGAATATTCATTTACCTTCTGAAGTAGGTAAACTGGTATGAAAAGACTGTTCTCAAAGCAAGGGGAAATTCTGAGTCCTCCAGTCTTCCCCTTCTAGGTTAATGCTTACCTAGGTTCCACTTCTCCAGTCACAGAAAGTAAAGTGCCTCCACGTGGGTCATTCGGAGCGTCTCCTAACAGACCCCGAGGAGTTGGGACGTTGGCAGGCAAGGGCCCACGCTGCATCGCTGCTCTGGGGTCTTGCATCGGCACTGACAGGGAAGCAAACAGGGAGTTACTGCTGTGAAGGACACATAAGGAAACCAGAAACGACTCGATATACCACTGACAACATAATTCAGACACCTTAGAGTGGGTGAAACCTCACCACAGCAGACTCCTCTTGCAGCTCAAGAACAGAAGCAGGGTGTAGGCAGAATCTGTGCCATGTCAGAGGTATGGATGGAATTATATAAAGAGCAAACTGGGGAGCAACCTGCCAAGGACTAGCACTGCAACCTGAAGAAACTTATGCTCCTGGTTTTCTTTATAATCAATCTTAGTTCAAGGACCAGAGTCACAAAAGAGAGGTAGGGTCTTGGCATATGTGAACACTGCCATGGCTGTGCAAGAACCCGCTGTCTCCTTACAGACTGCTATTCCATCCAAGCCTCCTGACACCAGTAGGGAGGGAGTACAGCCTCGGACAGATGCCCATATCATCCATGTTCTCTGCCCTGTGTGAAGAGGTCAATCTTAGGCTTGTGGCCCCAACAGGAAAAATTAAATAACAAAAACCCAAAACACTACCCTTTTGGGTTCTGAACGTGAGGATGACTGCCAAGCAGCCGTTGTCCTCTCAACGTCCCACCCTGAACACCACAAGCAAAAGGAAACCCGTAGATACAATGGGTACCTTGAACTCGCTCAATTGATGCAGGCCCGGCGGGTCCCACGGGCGAGTGCTGTAGGGTTCCTAGGTGAGCAGTAAGTTCAAAAGGAGAAAGAGCAGACACTTAAAATAGCTTGCACACACAAGCGGAAGCACACATACAGACACTGGAGATTTACACATATAAGTTAAAAAGCCAAGAGTACATTAGTTTGCCCCAGGCAACAAAATCTTCCTAAACTATATTACAGCTTCTTTGGGATCTGAAACTGTTCCACTTTGATGAGATTTCCTAAGGTGAAACCTGTGGGTCACTGGTTTTGTTTGGGCAGGAATAACCAGCCACTTTCAATTTTCATCTCTGCTACTACGATTCCCCCTAAATCTCCTTATAATACCATTAAAAAAAAGGAAACAATATAAAAAGGATGGTTCTGAATCTCTAGTTACGCACAGAACATAAACACATTTTCATAAACAAAAAATGAAAGAAATTGTACTGAACCTGGAAGGCAAGATTTATTCTGGAGAGGCCCGTAAGAGAAATAGGGTGGTAGCACCTTTGCCATATTTTAAAGCACAAAAATTTCTGCTATCAAAAAGCATCAAATGGGGAAATGTAGTGAACGAACTTTAGACAATGAAAGAGTATCACTCCTCAAGAAATACTCCACTGCAAGTCTTTGATAATAAACAAACATCATGACAACAGCAAACAAAAACTAATGGGATGACAAGGGCACCAACGTTCAACACAGGCGGCAGAAGGCAAGAGGAAGTATCTTCTTAAGCATCTCACTGTCTCCTTTCACCATTACAAACGTACAAAAGCGGCACGGAGTCCAGGAAAAGAAAGACAAACAGGGTACAAATGGAAAGATTCTCACTTCTTCTGCTGGTTACTGAAGGAAAACTGAAAAAACCCTCATCTCACTTTGTCTCTTCATGAAGACATCTTTGATATACTTTCAAAACTTGAGTCATTTCCCTTTGTTAACTTTTGACTAGAAACGTGAAGATAACTAGCAGGAAGGCAGATGACTTGCGGAAGTATGTATTAAACAGCCAAAGCTTGATTGATTGATGGCTTGTGGAGAGTTTTGTAAAAGAATGACTGAAACCCCAATTTCTTCTCACTATGCAAAAATACTTTGGGGTACATACATGATCTACTGATAGTGGCTGAGGGGGTGGGGCACAATAGCACAAAAGCATAGGGGGCTCAGATGAGGTATTTGGCCAAGAGCTTGTCCCACTGTCAATCATCTGACAAGATTATTAGTTCCATTACTTCAGCAATCAACCCCAGTGTACAAACCATAGACCAGGAGCATAGTACTATACCTCAGGCCTATATCTTAATATTTTGCTTTAAAAAAAATGGGTTTCACTTAAAGGCCGTATTCTAAGGAGTAACTTAAGCTTCTCTATGCTCGTGCAAAGCAGTTCTCTCTCATCACAAGGACGCAATGAATGAGAACAGAAGACACTTGAGTATTTTTAGAAGTTAATAGAGGCAGTATGGATTGACAGAAAGAGGACAGATTTTGGAGTCAGAGACTTCAGAATCTTAGCTCTGCCACTTTCTAGCAGGAAGAGAAGATGAGAGCACCACGTCCAGTCCACGTTACTCACATATTAGTATTTACTTACCTTGCCCCCCTCGAGTAACTTAAAACTCTTGAGCTTCCATCTCTTTACCTGAAAACAGTTCAGTGCTGCCACCTAACTCACAAGGTTGTTTACGAAAATTAAAGTGCCTGGCCTACAGTAAGCATTCAGTTTTACTGTTAGTTTCTTCCGTTTTCTCACTCTCTCTCTCCTCCTAACATTGTTTTCAACTGAACCACTGCCATTTTCTTTTTCTTCCAACTTCAGGAACATAGAAAAATAAATCCCCTCCGAGTTTCCTCTGCGGTTTAAATTTAGTCATCTACATACCCAGACACATATTATATGCTTATTATTAAAATTTCTTAATCAACAGATACCCGTAGAGGGAGAGAACTTGTCAGCAGAATCATCAGACAATCAGGAAAAGGTGATATAAATTAAATAGAAACAAAGGATCCAATTGCTTTGTCATCAATTCTTGTAGAGCTAGGCTCTGAATCACTAGATGGAAAGTCTAGATTAGTGTTGTCCAATAGAATTTTCTGCAGTGATGGAAATGTTCTATATCTGCAGTATCCTGTATGGTATCCACTACCCCCATGTGGCTACTGAGCACTTGGAATGTGGCTACTGTGAATGAGGACCTGAATTTTAGATTTTACCTGATTTCAATTTATTTTAATTTTAATTAATTTAATATTCAAAGAGCCACATGAGGTAGTGGCTGCCATATTAGACAGTGCAGACATAGAACATTTCCAAGTCTAGTTCACATTAATCAGACATTACTAGTTATTTACCTTGTCCCCGCTCCATGGACACTGGTCCACTTCCTGGCATTCCAACTTGGGCCTGCATTCCTCCTATAAGATAAAGGGCAGGAAAGAAAAACACAAATTAGGACAGGGGAAAAAAATTAGAGCAGTGGCTGAGTTAACAAATTTCTTCTTTCTGCCCCACAAGCAGAAACCTACAAAGATCATAACTACCACTAAACAATGCAGTTACATAGAAGATGGAGTTTGTTAGTATACTTTAGGCTTCAGTGGCAGAAAGTGAGTCAAATAAGAATACTTAATCTCATTGGTTACCAAAACCTTGGCAGGAAATTCTTCTGGAATACGGGATAACAATGGCACTTACTCACGTAACCCCTCTCATAGGAGGCAGTACTGTTCCCAGGGCATTTTGTAAATGTGTGGGTATACTGTTCTGCTTGTGACAAGGATTTGTGGGAGCACGGCTGGCATTTAATGAGAAGCTAACAGGGATACTGGATGTCCTCCCATGTATGAGACAGTCCCACAAAATCAAGCATTACTCTGTCTTGCAAAACTTTTAAATGTCTCACTGAACAGCTAAACATTCACACAAATGAAAACCTGTTTATAGTCATCTGAACTTAGAACCTAAGTCTGTTTTATTTGTAAACAAAAAGGTTCTGTGCCTTGTTTATATATACACACACACATATAAATATATATGTGTGTATATATACATATACACACACATATAAATATATATGTGTGTATATATACATATACACACACACACATATAAATATATATGTGTGTATATATACACACACACACTAAATTTTCCAGAAATGCAATTACTGAGTAAACTATGGGTAATGTATTTTGTTTTGTTAAGAACTTTACCAAGAGTTTTCACCATTTCAGAAAATCACATCACCAACGTCAACAGTCCTTATGGTATTTGAGTTGCTAAAACAATATACTCGTATCTGTCTACATCTGTAGCTTTTACATTCATGGTATAGGTGCAAGCATCTGCCTGCCACCTTTTGTTTTCTAGTGTAGTTGTGCCTGAACACTTGCATATTAAAAAATATTTTTATCATAATTTCCTTTTACTTCTCCTTTATATTATAGTTAGGCATTATACTAATTTTTTTGATTATACTAATTTTTTTGGGAAATCATGTTAAATAGGTTATATCATCTGTGCATTTCATTTCAGGATAGTAAAGAGTCACTGCAAAATATCCGTTCTGAAAAGAGGCCATTGCGTCTAACAGGGTTGAAAACCACTGGTCTGCTCTAACTAGTCAGGGTACAATGACTGCTATATAAAGACTATAATCATGTACCACAAGTCCTTGTGTGGTCCTTCCCATACAGAAATAATTCTCTTTCCTCAAAGGAACAATATATGCTATGAGTGGGGAGAAAAGACAAGCGAACTGTTTGTAGTTCATTAACACCTAAAATATCATGTACATGTCACATTCCCTTACTCCATTTAACATCCCAGGCACCAAAGAGTCATGGATTAAGAAGCTGAACCTGCGCTACCCCTACCCCTGCTACTACACAACTGTGATTTTGAACAAGTGCTTTGATAAAATTAACATAGTCCCAGGCTTCCTCATCTGTAAAGTGAACTAGTTGGTCTAGGCCAGTGGTCCTCAGAATGTGGTCTCCAGACCAGCAGCGTCAGCACCAGCAGGGACTTGTCAGAACTGCAAATTCAAAGGGCCCTACCTCAGACCTGCTGAATTAGAAAGTCTGGGGGTGGGGCCCAGCAATCAGTGTTTTAATAAGCCCTTCAGGTGATTCTTTTTTGTTTGTGAGGAAGACTGTCGCTGAGCTAACATCTGTGCCAATCTTCCTCTATTTTATGTGGAATGCCACCACAGTGTGGCTCGACGAGTGGTGCTCAGTCCACGCCAGGGATCTGAACCTGTGAACCCCAGGCCACCGAAGCAGAGCGCAAGAACTTAACCACTATGCCACCAGGCCGGTACCCCAATTTTTCTGGTGATTCTAATGTACACTCAAGTTTGAAGGCCACATGTCTAAATGATTTCAAAGCTCTCTTCTAGCCATAACATTCTATGACTAATTCAGACCACAAACCAAAACAATATAAAGATTTAGGATCTGAGGAAAGCAGTGGCTGGAGGATTCATGGGCATAATTTCTCATTTTATACACTGTCATATAACAGGGCTTTTATTTGTATGGGCTAGCTTCCTAGAAGTGGAACTGGTGGGTCAAAGTGCATATAAATTTTTAATGTGAGTCTACTTTCTTAAAAGGCTGCAAAACCACATTTCCACCAGTGACTTATGATATCACTTTCCCCAGCTCAGATGATAGTGTCATCTCTCTTTGCAACTTTTGCTAGTCTGACGGCTTTAAGTAAAGTGAAATCTCGTTATTTAATTTGCAATCCCCTGACAACAAACAAATTTGCTTTTGTTTGGTGCCATTTGGATTTGCTCTTCTATGAAGTGCCTACTCATTTTCTTTGCCTACTTTTTTACTAAGTTGTCCCCACTTTTCATCAACTGTCAAAGAGCTTTGTACAGGGTATCTCAAAAATCTTAGTAAAGGGGATGGCCCCGTGGCTAAGTGGCTGGGTTCGTGCACTCTGCTTTGGCGGCCCAGGGTTTCCCCGGTTTGGATCCTAGGCGCGAACATGGCACGGCTCGTCAGGCCATGCTGAGGCGGCATCCCACACAGCACAACCAGAGGCACTCACAACCAGAATATACAACTATGTACCAGGGGGCTTTGGGGAGAAGAAGGAAAAACAAAAGAAGATTGGCAACAGATGTTAGCTTAGGTGCCAATCTTTAAAAAAAAATAGTAAAGTTTTTTAACTTCAGAAGTATAAATGCTACAAAGTCACAAAAAATATCACTTGAAAATTCCATTATTTGTTTCTTTTACACTTAATTTCAACTTTTATATTTATTAATTCCCTCTCCTTGGTATCTTGTTTTTTAAAAAAATTATTTTTCTAATTCTTTAAAACTAGTACTCAAGAGTTACTTTTTTAATAATATAGGCATTTAAGAATATTCATTTTCCTTTAAGAACTGCTTTCACTATTTCCTATACTTTTTTGTATGAGTGTACTACTTTTTGTTGTCTTTTAACTAACTTATAAATTTCTTTTTGTTTCCTCTTTAAATCAAGGACTACCTAGAGTACGTTCCTTAATTTTCCAAGTAAAGGTTTTTTCAGTCACCTTTTAATTATTTATTTTTAATTTTATTGACTTATAATCAGAGAATGCAGCCTAAAGAATGTTTACATTTTTAAATTTGTTTTTATTTTATGGCTAAGTACATGGTCAATTTTTTTTTTTTTACTGTTCCACGGTCATTAGGGGGGGGAAAAAGTGAATTCTCTAGTCAAAAGATATCAGGCTCCCTCTATATATTAACCAGGCTTAATGATTCCAGTATTTTATTCCTCAACATCCTTACTTGGAGTAGTCTTCCCTTATCCTTACTCATAGTCAACTGGGTTCAGGCAGTGGATAAGCAGATGATCCTCCTTCTAACTATCATGGGAAGGTCAACAGTAGCCTAACTCTCCATCACAATGCCTACCTCATTTATCTCACTTCATCTCATCACATAGATACTGTATCTTCTCACATCATCACAAGGATGAGTACAGTATAATAAGATATTTTGAGAGAGACCACATTCACATGACTTTTACTACAGTATATTGTTGTAATTGTTCTGTTTACTTAGTTATTGTTGTCAATCTCTTACTGTGCCTAATTTATACATTAAATTTTATCATAAGTATGTATGTTTAGGAGAAAACATTATATATAGGGTTCAGTCCTATCTGTGGTTTCAGGCATCCACTGGGGGTCTTGGAATGGATCCCCCGCAGATAAGGAGGGCTACTGTATCTTTTGTCCACTAGCACAATGCTACTCAAAGTGTGGTCCATAGATGATGCTGATTCACACACTGTATGTTAATAGTTCATGAGAATGTAAGTACAGAAATGGAGAGCAGACACTTAAAATCTTTTATAGCAATTTAACATTGCTGTGATATCCAAGTGCATGATCACTGCACTTGTCTCACCGAAGAGGTATAGAGCAGTTTGAGTGTTTTTCAACTCAAGTAATGAGCCACCTACGTCATGTATGCATATTTGCCATGTGTAGTAGGACCACACTACGACTTATAATATTTTAAGGTAAGTTAGGCACCTATAACTCAAAAATGTTTAAAATATGGCCGGCCTGGTGGCATAGTGGTTAAGTTCATGTGCTCTGCTTCGGCAGCCCAGGGTTTGCAGGTTTGGATCCCGGGTGCAGCCCTAGACACCACTCATCAAGCCATGCTATGGTGGTGTCCCACATACAAAATAGAGGAAGACTGGCACACATGTTAGCTCAGGGCCAATCTTCCTCATCAAAAAGAAAAAAAAATGTATAAAATACAGAATCCATTTCTTTCACTGAAAGACAATTTAACTATAACTCTATAGGATAAATGAAAATCATGAGTTTGCTGAAATTTCTTTAAAAATCTCTTCTATTCCCTGTTAACTCAGCTTTGTAGACTGATTTCTCTACAAAACAGAACAATTCAAATTATCCTCCATGAGTAGTACTGTAGTCAATCTAACCCAGATTAGAAAAATTAAAAAGAAGCAAGTTTGTTGCATAAAAAACTTTATATGTTGATATACATTGCGTGTTCATACAGGTGTTTCATGAGGAATTGCTACTTCATTCATAACTTTTTAAGTTACGATTCTTGAATGACAAAAAGCCACAAGTGTAATAGCAATACTCTATTAATTGCGCATATATATATATATATATATATAAACACTTTCAGTGAAAATATACAGGTTTTAAAATTCTTTTCTCCTTTTGTTGTTTGGTCTGATTTTATTTAATGAGAAGCAATTTTATGTCTGTTAAATAATAACAAATGTAACTATGTATTTTGTGTGTTTTTTAAATGTGCTTTTTAACCTAATCTAACAGTCTCTGGCTTTTAATGGGAGAATTCAGTCCATTCACATTTAACAGAATGACCACACAAGATTTTATTCCTTCTACCTTACTTTACATTTATTTATACTTACTTCACAATGTCATTTCCTTTTCTCTGTATTTGCTTGCTTGGTCTAGTTTCCATTCATTCTGTTTCTCCCCCTCATTCATTTGGAAGTTTTACTGTAGTTTTCCACTTTGGTGTCCTTTTCCCTGCTCTTATAATCAGATAGAGTAGTTCTCCCTTATCCATGGGGGATACATTCCAAGACCCCCAGTAGATGCCTGAAACCACAGATAGTACTGAATCCTATATATACTATGTTTTTTCCTATACATGCATATCTATAATAAAGTTTAATCTATAAATTACGCATAATAAGAGATTAACAATAACTAACGATAAAAGAGAACAACTGTAACAATATACTGTAATAGATCTTAGCAACCTCAGCATATGATTTTTTCCTTTCCTTATTAAGTCGAGAACTTTCACCTTTTCACTTAAAAGCAGCACAGTACAGCTTCTCTTTAGCATATCCGAATTGCCAGCATCACTACTCTTGTGCTTTGGGGCCATTATTAAGTAAAAAAAGGGTTACTTGAACACAAGCACTACGATATTGCAACAATCGATCTGATACCTGGGAGGGCTACTGACTAACGGGCGGGTTGCATATATAGTGTGGATACACTGGACAAAGGGATAATTCTGGTCCTGGGTGGGATAGAGTGGGACAGCACAAGATTTCATCACACTACTCAGAATGGCTCACAATTTAAATCTTAAGAATTGCTTATTTCCGGAATTTTCCATTTAGTATTTTCAGACATGGTTGACCGTGGGTAATTTGAAACCATGGAAAGTGAAACTGTGGATAGGGGTGACTATCGTATAGGATTTGTATATAAGAAATCAACTATTTCCTCCACCTAGGATATATACTTCTTAGCTGTATATTAATTTTATATCAAGATCTCATTATCACATAAGAATTTGGCTACACTATGCCATTTGCTATAAAAAAAACTTTAGCAAAATACCAAAATGGTGAAGACTAAATAAAACGTACCTCCAGGAGCTAAGGCACCAGGGCCAGGTCCTGTCACAGATGCTGGCATTTGCCCTGGTGTTGGAACTCCAGCTTGCATAGAAGCCTGCATAAGAGGAGGTGCACCATTGACGTGCATTCCACCCTGACCAAGAGAAAAACCAGAGTAAAACCAGAGTATGGACATGCCTCTGTGGAGACTCAACATACAAACTCTATGACCTTAAAGAACTCTGTAAACTGACACCCCCAAATAGTCCACCAAATAGCCTTTGTGTATTGTTATCTCATGCAGCTTTAGATTTATAACACGCTATGGACAGAAGTTGCGGAAGGAGAAAAAGAGGAGACTGGGACTTTTTTTTAAAAGGAAATGCTGGTGGTCTGCATTTTTAAGATGAAAAAATTTTTTACTTGACCAATCTTTTCTCATCCCTGTCCTCAGACATAATTTTGGTTTTGGGAAAACGTGGTTTGTTTTTTAATGCTACATTAGAGCTCCTGGAGGGAAAGGGAATGTTACATTTTCATCTGTGTTTTCCCCAGAAAACTGAGCAGTCCCTTGGAATAGAAAGAGATCAATACAGAATAAAAGCTCAGTTATAAAAAAAAACCACATTAACTCTCAGAGAACATACAAAATTCTAAAACAGAAAAGAGGAAACTGTATAGTAAGGTGGTTAAGAGAAAACAGGCTGAAGTCAGACAGAACCAGGTTCGAATCCTGGATTTGCCACTTAGAATTGTGTTCTTTTTGGACCAGTTAATTGCTTGGGGCCTTAGTTTATTTCCTTTCTATTTCTGAAAAAGTATTTATTGAATCAGAGTAGGGGTTGGCAAACTATGGCCCCTGGGCCAAAGCTGGCTCACTGCCTGGTTTCATAAGTAAAGTTCTATTTTAACACAACCACACACATTTATTTATGTATTATCTCTGCCCGATTCCACATCCCAACGGCAGAGTTGAATAGTTAAAACAGATCCCACAGTCTGCAAAGCCAAAAATATTTACTTTCTGGCCATTTATTGAAGATGTTTGTGGACCTCTGCTCTAATCCTTTGTATGACCCATCCAAGTTGTTTACCTCTGCCCATCTGACAGGCGAAAAACGGTAGCCTATTATACTTCCTGTTTACATTTAGCTTATTTTGAGGTTGGACACTTTTTCACACATTTAATATATACTTGCATTTCCACTGTTGTGAACTATGTCCACTGCATACTTTTCTACTAGGTTATTTGTAATTTTCTTACTAATTTACAGATCTTGCTTATTATGAAAAATTCCAGATTATATAGAGAATAAAATAACCATACAGCTTAGGAAATAAATCAAATATATAACTGGAATCTCCCGTATGGTCTTCCCCAATTGCATCCGTTCTTCTTAGACAAGCATTTGAGAATTCTTATAGATGTTTTGAAATTTTATGTAAATCATTACATACTGAACATATTCTTTGCAACTCACTCAACATGTTTTGGGGATATATGCAGACATATAGCCCATACTTTGGGAATGCTTCCACACTCACTTATTTTCACTTCTGCATGGTATTGTGTTTTTGAGTTATCTGTGTTGATACCATGTATCCTAGTTTGCCTTAACTGCTATACGGAATTATGTTTTTGAAAGCCATTCATGGTGACGTATGTAGTTTATTTAACTGTTGTAGAGTATTTCATTAGATAAATATACCACATTTTCTCCATTCTTCCATTGATGTACATTTAGGATGTTTCCAACTTTTCACTATTATAATGTGACAATAAACATTCTTGAACACAACTTAAGGGCTCTTAAGTAATCAGCCTGTTGTCCATCACATGTGTGGCAAATACTTTTCCCCAATTTGTCATTTGCCTTTGGTGTTTATTTCTTTTTCTCCACACAGAAATTGTTCCGTTTTCAAATGTATCAATTTTTTATAGCTTCAGGGTTTTGTGTCATTCTTAGAAAGTGAGCTTTACTTTTTGATTGGTAAGAATAAGAGTGCCAACTTTATACAACTGCTCTAAGAATTAAATGAGATAAGGTATATGGAATAAGGAAGTGCCAACCACAGTGTCACGCATGCAATATACACAAAATCAGCTTTAAAAAAAGGGCATACAGGAAAGATCTTTTAGTTTAACAGACTTGGCACTGAATCTATATTCATTCAGATGCCATGTACTCTGCAACCTGGAAATTGCTTTTATGCCTGGAAATTGAAATTATCATCTCTGGCTCCTGACCATTCCTCTTTCAATATATCCTCCTAAAATGAAAACAACATTCTAAGACAGATAGAACAAATGTTAAGGGATAAAGCCCTACCAAAGACTGGGCTTGAGGGGCCTGAGGATTCTGCTGGTTCATTGACACATTGGATCCTGAGCCAGGCCCAGTGCTGTGGACTGGCTGAGGGTTGCCAGCAATCAGCGTTGGGATATTTGTCTGGCGATGCAGAATTTTCTAGAAAGTGAAAAGACAAATCCATGAGCTGTCTGTTTAACAAAGCAAGCAGGTAGTTTCTACCCCAATCAAGGTCTACCCTAGCATTTCCATAAAAGAACCAGAAACACTCACCAGGGCAATCTCTGGATCCACAATTCTCATCACTACCTGTGCTTGTAGCAAAGCATAAGCCAGTTGAGGGTTCTGAAGTAACATGTTCCGTGCTTCCTGGGGACTGTTCTGAACACAGAGCTGAGAAGATAAACAGATTCATCATCAGATTCAATATTATTACTTACAAATTAATAGTGATTTCGAGCCATTCTCATCTGAGAAGTGTAATATTCAAGAGGTTTTTTAAGCTATCATGTTTTTGCATAGCACACAAAATCTTGGTCATGGCAGGCAAGAGAAGGAAAAGGCATTTCAAATACCATCATTTAGGGAAAAAGCCACAATTAATATTTACATCTGATGTCTATGGGCCACAAAACCCCAGCCAGATTGTGTAGGTGTGTTGGTGTACAAAAATGGAAAGCCCTTTGCAGGAAATGTGAAATACACTGTGCACATATGGAATATTGAAGGTGCAAGAAAAGGTGATCAATAGGCACACCTTCTATTTGAGCTCAGAGAATCATTTTCATTAACTTTATTAACTCCTTAAAAATCTAATGTGATTTGATTTATTCGTAACCTAATGCCTCCTCCCACCTTCATTTGTTTCATCAGCTCAAACATCTGCTCTGGTGGAAGACTGGCAACTGCTTTGCTAATGGACTCAGGGGCATCCTCAGGACTGATGGTCTCTCCATAGGGTGATTCAATGACAGGGGCACCAGTGCCAAGGCCTGATCAGGAAGAAAGTACAAAAAGGTTAAGGAGACAAAAGAAAGAGCTAAATCATTTCAAGTATCTATTTTCCAGGGCTCCTGTAAGGACCTGCTGATAACTTTAAATTCTCTAGAGCTGAGAATTAAGCGATTTGCAAATCTCCTATTTCTGTGGAGGAAAGTGACAGAGTGTATTTTCCACTCTCAGAGGAAAGCTGGACCAGGATCACGTACGCGGACAATGTTAACCTAAATTAGGAATAAGGCATATCGATTTCCTTTGACAAGTCATTAAGCAAACAGTTTAAATAGAAAAGGATGCTGATTTCTAAATGGAATTCTTGGATCTACTACCTCATGAAAAAAGCCATAAGAATGCCTTAGTAGCCCCAATATTTACAGATCTGGCAACACAGTTATAGGAATGGCAAACACTGATGACATTGATAACACTACTAACGGCTTGGTGAGCCTGAATTCATCTTTAACTGGAAATCAACTTCTTGGCAACTGAAGGATGTCTCAGTCAACTCTCTAAAGTCAATTTTACCTTGTTTCTCAAAGATATACAAGGTCCTAATGCAGGCACTTCAGGTGGGTCAAGTAAAGTGTGTGGCTAATCGTTTCAGCAAACGCTAAAACATATCATAAACGGAAAATCTTCATTGTTACATCTTTACTCATGTTACATACGCCTGTTTCCACTCACTCTTTAGTTCTTCTTTGTTCTTTTCACTGGCAGCATTGTCCACTCGAAGTGCTCTCCCGCTGAATTCACGCCCATTCAGGTTTCGCATGGCACTAAGAGCCGTCTCTTGGTCTTGGTATTCACAGAAGCCATAACCCTTTGGCTTTCCTGTCTCCCTATCATATACCAATCTGGAGAGCAAAACCAAGCATCAGGCACAAATGTTACATACACACAGGGTTCCTGCTAACATTGCCATGTTCTGATTTGCTTGACTGTAAGACAAATAACCTTATCACTCTGCCTGAAATATTTTTTAAACGAAAAAAAATCTGTCTTTCAGTAAAATTAAATGTGAATTATATCTCCATAAAGCTGTTACAGACAAACAAAAAAGAATGCATGTGTAAAGTCACCAGTAAAAACCTTGCCACTATTACTAAAGGCCCAATTTGTGGGAATTTTTAAGAAACTTTCACCAAGTAGTAAAAGGGAATCTCACCTGAAACTAACAACAGGTCCAACCTCAGAAAAGATGTCCTTTAACTGCTCTTCAGTAGCCTCATATGGAATGTTCCCCACTAAGGAAGAAAACATAACATATTTAGTTCTGAGTTTATAACCTAGATTTTAGTGAGAAAGTACACCGTGTCTACTTATATCATTAACAAGGTAACAACTGGCTCAAAATACTGTTTTTCCAGTTCCAGTTCAGTGGTACTCCCTTAGACAAGATTCCAATCTTGCCTGCTAACTTTAATTACAAGAGAAATAAACCACTAAGACTAAATACAAAAGGTGTAGGCACTCCTAAATATCAGTTCTCAGACTGACCTGACAAGTGTTAGATTTTCCTTAACTTTGGCGAAAATAAATAGTTAGGCTTGGTATTTACCTGAAGGTCTGCAAGTCTTACCAATAACAACTAAAGATATCAACATTATAACTTCTAAAACCGGCTCATATGTACATATTTCCACACATACACACACTCAAAGGAGAATGACCATGAATGTAGTGGAGGATGTTTAAAAATTATTTTGAACCGTTTTGTCATGTCCCTTCCAAAAGGTGCTTTTAAATCACCACATGTACTTTAAAAAATTTTTTTTCGGCTGAAAAGGTTACTCAGGATAGATTCGATCCTCTTTAAAATTTCCTTGACGAAGTCTTAGTCGCTCACTCATTCATTTATTGACAATCCACCTTAAAATGCCAGCTGGCCGCTACCGCTATCGACGAACTAAAATGTTAGGGGTAAAAAGCAGAGAATGGAAGTCCTTATGAGAGGGCGGGAAGCGGGCACAAGGATCTATACCCTCAGCACACAATCTGTATTCTGGGATAGGGAGTGAGAAGTAGTACGGGACAGGTGCCATGTGCCCTCGCTTCGAGATAATAATTAAAGCTCACGAAAGGGGAAACGCATGGAAGCTGAACGCTAGTTTAACTTCCTCGGCCACATGGTGGAAAGGCTGCGGAACCTCGGGATTACAGGAGCATCACTTTGCCCACGAGTCCACCAGGCTGGCCGCCCCACAGGACAGGCAGGTAAGGCTGCACGCCCGACCCTTCATCGGCTCCCGCGGCGATTCACGAGGTGCAGAGGGCATGCCTCGTCATTCCCCGTCTCCTTCTGTCCCTCCCCGACGCTTGGCTCCACCGAGTTCCTCTCACCGAACACCGAACGCAGAGAACGATCCACCGCAGGGTCCCTCGCAGTCAAACCCGCCATCGCTCTCTTCCGGCGGCTTCCGGTGCGCCAGAACACACTTCCGTACGGCGCGCGAGTGCAGCGTCCAATACGCTTCCGTACGGCGCGGGAGCCGGAAGCGCTGGGCCGGGCGGCCGCCGGCCCCGCCCCCGGCGTCCTTCCGTCCGCGGCCGGCGCGCGTGCTGTTCGGCAGAGCCCTCACCCTGTGCCGGCTCGGCTGCGCCTCCGTTTCCAGCCGCATCGGGCGGACTGGAGTCTGTCGAATTCCTCATTCATTTTTGCTTAGGCCAACGCAGGTCATCGTGGACCTCAATAAAGATGGCGGTAGCGCTTTACCCTGGTAACGGAAAGTCATTTGCTAACAACCGGTCCTTTCCTTTCCGTGCCGCCCTGTCGGGGGGAAAAACTCCGGCGGGCCCCGGCGGCGGCGCCTTCGCGTTTTGTAGAAGCTGCGAGCGGGCGGCGTGAGCTGCGCAGAGAGTCGCGGCTGCGGACGGGATGAGGGGCGCTCGACGTCAAGGCGCCCGCGTGCCCGAGGAGATGGGGAGGTAAAGGGAGCACAGCCCCCTGGCTGCCCTCGCGTAGCCCTGGGACCCGTGGGCTTGGTGGTGGTGGTGGTGGTAGCGGTGAGGGGGTGGCGCAGGACGGTGGCAGGCAGGGTATCCAGAAACCATCGCTGACCGGTGGTGCGCAACAAGCGGCTCAAGCGTAATTTGAACTCAGGTTGCTTTGGCTCCAGAGACTGAATGCTTAACTGCTGGATCTTCTGCCTTCCCGTATAACTAAGAGAATATGGAGAGCTCAACATGTTTTATTACCAGTTCGGGAAAAGAACTTAGAGCGTGTGACCTGGTGATGGTGGGTCAATGGCTTATAGTAATGAACCAGCCAAGAGTAGGCTGAGGCGCGTAGCCAGGGACTTGTTCTGCTGCCGTCAGCCATCCGTGGAGAATGGATTTGTTGGTTCTGTCACTTCATCGACCAACTTTATTGTACTGGTTATAAAAGAGGAGATGTGTGCAAGGGATGTTTCCTAAGCTTTTGCTTTTTAACATTTGTGTTCCATGTGTAGGCCGTGTGCTAGTGACCCCTGCCTAAGTTCCTGTTGTCCACGAGAGTCTTCCTTTGACTGCGACAATTCCAGAGTGACACATTTCTTTTGCCTCTGGGTTATGAAGAAATGAAGGCAGAAGGTGGGACGTTTGATGCTGTTGTAGGTATGTGTGATGACTGAGCCTCAGTTAACAATGATATAGGTGCAGGATGAAGAGGTAGGGGGAAAACTGGGAAAGATGCATTTCTACACAAATGGGACTAAATATATAGAGTACGTGTTATTTGGGGGCTTTGAGCAGAAGAGAAAGGGTACATTAGGCGAATCAGAGAATTTGGGAAACCACATTTAGGATTTGTGGGGCAGTGGCAGAAAGTTTTGTGGAAAAGTCCTGAGTTCTTATCCAGTCTTGTTGATGACATTAAGAATCTTGGATAAGGTACAAGTGGAAGCAAGCAGGGACATTCAAGATTGTGAGGGCTCAGAGACTCGGGCTCTTTCTCCTGGCCATAGAAGGTCAAATATCCAAGGCTGCATAAGGACTACTTCATGTTTGACCCACATTTAAAGCTCCTCAAAGAGTCATGGAATGAACTGGTCCTCCAGGGACTATCTGGAAAGGCAGCAGCTACTGGATAGACATTATTGCATGAAAAAGATTCCAGATGGCACAGTAGCATTACCCACATTAGGAGAAATCTTCAAAGAGCGACGCCTAAAAGAGCTAAGGAAACTTGGGGCTCTCAGAGAGCACCTGAATGCTGACACAGATCCTGGTCAGTATCTGGGTGTAGGTACTAATTTGCTTACTTTCCAGAAAGAAACACCATTCCTACGTTTTGCGCTACTGCATTATCACACTGGTTCTGCAGCAATATCTATACTTTTGGGGAAGTTTTGAGGGTTCAACTCTGAGGCTACAGAGAGTTGTCCAGTCCATCAAAGCTGGTCATTCTGATCTTTTGATTTTCATTTTTTGCTTCTTATCTATTTTTGTTGTCAATTCATGCTCGATGAATTCATTTCCTTTCCCAGAATCCTGTTCCTTCAGAGAAGGTTCAGGATTGTTCACCTGCTCAAAGAGATATGCCTTATGAGATACGTTGCTTGGTAGCAGGCTGGGGAGTTAGGTGGTCAACTGAAATGGAGAAAGATTTCCCTTGTCCTTGGCAATGGCACTGTGACCTCCTGTTGCTGAATGGGGACTGCTTCCAAACCAAGCACTGGGGAAAACTGAGTAAGAGGAGGAAGTCTCTGAGTTTTTTCCGTAGAATCCACCAGGCTTGTCTAAAACTTATGTCTATTTAGAGGCTTGTTCTGTTTCAGAACCAGAACTCTGGGGCACTGTTGCTGTGGCACATGAAATCCAGGATTTAGCAAAATGAAGGTGGATATCGCTGGACAGCACTTAAACTCCAACAGTATACTGCGAGGTGAGCATAGCTGGGTAGAGCATGTGGATAATGGTATCAGGTTGAAGTAAACAGGGTGATAATGATTAAATAGAGCTTGGGGCGGGCCTGGTGGTGCAGCGGTTAAGTGTGCACATTCCGCTTTGGTGGCCCGGGGTTCGCCGGTTTGGCTCCTGGGTACGGACATGGCACCGCTTGGCAAAAGCCATGCTGTGGTGGGCATCCCACGTATAAAGTAGAGGAAGATGGGCATGGATGTTAGCTCAGGGCGAGTCTTCCTCAGCAAAAAGAGGAGGATTGGCAGCAGATGTTAGCTCAGGGCTAATCTTCCTCAAAAAAAAAAAGAGCTATTATTAGTGAAGGGCCGTATAGATTACAAAGCTTTTCTACATAGATCTCACTTGATTCTTACAACACATCAAAGGATTGCATATTTTCCTGTTTCTTTGTTTGGTTTGTGATTTTTTTAATTGAAAATTGACATTTGAAAGAAACAACCTTGCAGATAGGCTCTGTGCTGAGGAATTAGCAGGGCTTGCTCTGAGCCTTGGGATCAGCCTCACGTGAAGGCTTAAAGTCTTCTTAGACCTTTTCTAGGCACACATCTTGCCTGGGCCTGTGTGTGTGCTTTTTTCACTTCCCCTAAATACAAATCTATTTTTAAGTATCTTAATTTCCTGAAGAGTTTCACTCTTCCTTCTTCTGGGGGCCTTTGATGTTCTATTGTTTCTCTACCTCTATCTCTTGCCCCAGGTATTGTGAGGCTGTAGTCCCCTTGCAGCTTTTCACAAGCAGTGTCCACCCTTTCCTTTGGCTTTTCCTGGCCTGAGATCCAAGCTATGCCACTTTTCTCTGTCTGAACTCCAAGTTAGGTGAATCAGAGACCAGTGCCTCAGGCAGCCCCCAGGCAGATTAGAACGTTGCAACAAAGATCTGCTTTCCTCTCTCCAGTTAGAGGAGGGAATTGGCAGCCAGGCCACTGCTTCCTCTAGGCTGTGCTGCGGTGCCCTACAGAGGAAGGTGGAGTCGGGTACAGGTAATTAAAAATGCCGCAGGATTTCCTAACATTTTCTGTGTGACTTTTTCTTGATTAAGCATTCACTTGCTTGCTGTACACTGTTTTCCAAACCTCCTATAAAGTTATTTTGGTCAATCTCTACTTGTTTTTTAACATGTTAATGTGGGTAGGGGAAGGAGGGCCTGGAACTTCCTAGTCTGCCAACTTGCAAAAGTCACTGAAAAAAAAAATAGTATTCTATCTATTTTAAAAACAGGGATACCGGGCCAGCACTGATGGCCTAGTGGTTAAGTTTGGTGTGCTCCACTTTGGCAGCCTGGGTTTGGTTCCTGAGCACAGACTTAGACCACTCATCTGTCAGTGGTTGTGGTGTGGCAGCAGCTCACATACAAAAAGAGGAAGATTGGCAACAGATGTTAGCTCAGGGAAACTCTTCCTCAGCAAACATAAAATAAAAAAAAATAAAATAGGGACACCAAAGCTCAGATAGTGATTTGTACAAGGTTACACAGTTAGTAAAGACAAAAGCTGGGATTTGACTCTTGTTCTTCTTTTTCCAGGTTTTGTGATTTTTTTAAAAATAACCTTTGTATTTTAGAATAATTTTAGATTTACTAAAAAGTTGCAAAGATAGTACAGAGAGTTCCCATATCCACCCACTACCCCGTGCCCTGCACACAGTTATCCCTTTTATCGACTTATTAGATTAGTATGGTACATTTGTTACAGTTAATGAACCAATGCTGATACATAATTATTTTTGTTATTGAAGTATAATTGACATACAGTACCCTATTAGTTTCAGGTGTACATCATAGTGGTTCGATATTTGTCTACATTAGAAAATGATCACCATGGTAGATCTACTTACCATCTGTCACCATACAAAGTTGTTATGATATTACTGACGGTATCCCCTATGCTGTGCATTGCATCCCCATGCCTTATTTATTTTATAACTGGAAGTTTGTACCTCTTAATCCCCTTCACCTATTTTGCCTGTCTCCCCAACCCCTCTGCACTCTGTGAATCACCAGTTTGTTTCCTGTCTTTGAGTCTGTTTCCATTTTGTTTTGTTCATTTGTTTGTTTTGTTTTTTAGATATCACATGTAAGTGAAATCTTATGGAATTTGTCTTTCTCTGATTTATTTCACTTAGCATAATACTCTCTAGGTCCATTCATGTTGTTGCAAATGGCAAATTTCATTCTTTTTAATGGATGAGTAACATTCCATTGTGCATATACACCACATCTTTATTCATCTATTGATCGACACTTAGATTGCTTCCATATTTTGGCTACTGTAAATAATGTAGCAGTGAACATAGGGGTGTGTATATCTTTTCACATTAATGTTTTCGTTTTCTTCAGATAGATACCCAGAAGTGGAATTGCTGGATCATATGGTAGTTCTATTTTTAATTTTTTGACGATCCTCCATACTGTTTTCCGTACCAATTTACATTCCTACTAACAGTATATGAGGGTTCCCTTTTCTCCACATCCTCACTAGCACTTGTTGTTTGTTGTCTTTTTGATAATAGCTATTCTGACAGATGTGAGGTGATATCTCATTGTGGTTTTGATTTGCATTTCCCTGACGATTTTTCGTGATGTTGAACATCTTTTCATGTGTGTATTGGCCATCTGTATGGCTTCTTTGGAAAAATATCTATTCAGGTCCTCTGTCTATTTTTTAATCAGATTGTTATTTTGGTATTGAGTTGTATGAGTTCTTCATATATTTTGGATATTAACCCCTTATTGGCTATATCATTTGCAAATAGCTTCTCTCGTTCAGTACGTTTCCTTTTCATTTTGTTATTTCCTTAGCTGTGTAAAACCTTTTTAGTTTGATGTAGTCCCATTTGTTTATGTTTGTTTTTATTGCACTTGCCTGAGGAGACTAGTCCAAAAAAATATTACTAAGACCATTGTGAGAGAGCTGACTGTATATGTTTTCTTCTAGGAGTTTTATGGTTTCAGATCTTACATTCAGGTCTTTAATCCGTTTCGAATCTATATTTGTGTATGATGTAAGATAGTGGTCCAATGTCATCTTTGCACATAGCTGTCCAGTTTGCTCAGCACCACTTATTGAAGAGACTGTTTTTTCCCCATTGTATATTCTTGCCTCTTTTGTCATAGATTGACTATTTTTGTGTGGGTTTATTTCTGGACTCTCTATTCCATTGATCTATGTGTCTGTTTTTGTGCTAGTAACATACTGTTTTGATTACTGTAATTTTGTAGTGTAGTTTGAAATTAGGGAGCATGATACCTCCAGCTTTATTCTTTCTCAAGATTGCTTTGGCTATTTGGAGTCTTTTGTGATTCCATACTAATTTTAGGATTCTTTGTTCTAGTTGTGTGAAAAATGCCATAGGTATTTTGATGGAGATTCATCGAATCTGTAGATTGTTTGGGTAGCATGGACATTTTAACAATAGTAATTCTTCCAATCCATGAGCACAGTAGATCTTTCCATTTATTTGTGTTTTCTTCAGTTTCTTTCATCAGTGTCATATACTTTTCAGACTACAGGTCTTTCACCTCCTTGGTTAAATTTATTCCTAGGTATTTTATTCTTTTTGTTGCAATTGTAAATGGGATTCTTTTCTTAATTTCTCTGATAGCTCATTATTAATGTATAGAAATGCAACAGATTTCTGTATATTAATTTTGTATCCTGCAACTTTACTGAATTCATTTATTAGTTCTAACAGTATTTTAGTGGAGTCTTTAGGGTTTTATGTATATAGTATCATGCTATCTACAAATAGTGACAGTTTTTCTTTTTCTTTTCCAATTTGGATGTCTTTTATTTCTTTTTGTTGTCTGATTGCTGTGGCTAGGACTTCCAATTCTATGTTGAATAAAAGTGGTGCAAGTAGGCATCCTTGTTTTGTTCCTGATCTTAGAGGAAAAGCTTTCAGCTTTTCACCATTGAGTATGATGTTTGCTGTGAGTTTGTCATATATGGCCTTTATTATGTTGAGGTGTGTTCCTCCTATACCCATTTTATTGAGAATTTTTTATCATAAATGGATGTTGAATTTTGTCAAATGCTTTTTCTTCATCTATTGAGATGATCATATGATTCTTATCCTTTGTTTTGTTAATGTGGTGTATCACATTGATTTGTGGATATTGAGCCATTCTTGCATCCCTGGAATAAATCCCATTTCATCATGGTGTGTGATCCTTTTAATGTATTGTTGAGTTTGGTTTGCTAATATTTTGTTGAATATTTCTGCTCATCAGGGATATCAGCCTATAATTTTCTTTTTTCTTTCTTTCTTTTTTTTTGGTGAGGAAGATTGGCCCTGAGGTAACATCAGTTGCCAATCTTCCTCTTTTTGCTTGAGGAAGATTGTCACTGAGCTAACATTTGTGCCAGTGTTGTTCTATTTTGTATGTGGGATGCTGCCACAGCATGGCTTGATGAGTGGTCTGCAGGTCCATGCCTAGGATCCAAACCTGTAAACCCTGGGCTGCCGAAGTGGAGCACACAAACCTAACCACTATACCACCAATCTGCCCCCCCCCCCTTTTTTTCTTTTTATGCTATCTTTGTCTGGTTTTGATATCAGGGTAATGCTGGTCTCAGAAAATGAGTTCAGAAGCATTCCTTCCTCTTCAATTTTTTGAAATAGTTTGAGAAGGATAGGTATTAACTCTTCTTTAAAGCTTTGATAGAATTCACCAGGGAAGCTCTCTGGGTCTGGACTTTTGTTTCCTGGGATTTTTAAAATTACTGATTCAGTTTCATTACTAGTAATCAATTGGTCTATTCAGACTTTCTATTTCTTTATGATTCAGTCTTGGGAGGTTGTGTGTTTTGAGAGATTTATCTATTACTTCTAGGTTTTCCAATTTGGTGGTGTATAATTGTTCATAGTAGTCTCTTATGATCCTTTGTATTTCTGTAGTGTCACTTATAACTTCTCTTTCATTTCCGATTTTATTTATTTGGCCTTTTTTTTCCTTAATGAATCTGGCTAAATATTTATTGATTTTGTTTTTCTTTTCAAACAACTAGCTTTTAGTTTCATTGATCTTTTCTGGTTTTTTTGTGTGTGTGTGTCTATTTTATTTCCACTCTGATCTTGATTATTATTTCCTTCCTTCTACTAATTTTGGGCTTTTTTGGTTGTTCATTTTCTAGTTCCTTTAGGTGTATTCCACCAGGGTGGCCCTGGCATAAAGAGCTCCAGGAGCCCCCAGCCTGTGCCTGTTCCAGCCATCCTGCCAGGGGAGTCCTGGCACAGCAAGCCCCAGGTATAAAGTTACATTGAGGTTTTTCTTGTTTCTTAAGGTAGATCTGTATTTCTGTGAACCTTTGTCTTAGAACTACTTTTGCTGCATCCCATAGATTTTTGAAAGTTGTTATTACCATTTTCATTTGTCTCAAGGTAATTTTGTTTTTCTCTTTGATTTCTTTGTTGAGCCATTGGGTGTTTAGTAGCATGTTTGTTAGTCTCCATGTGTTTCTGTTTTTTCCACTTTTCTTCTTGTAATTGATTTCTAGTTTCATACTGTTTTGGTTGGAAAAGATGCTTGATATGATTTCGGTCTTAAATTTACTGAGACTTGTGACCTAACATGTGATCTGTTCTGGAGAATGCTCCATGTGCACTTGACAAGTATGTGTATTCTGCAATTTTTGGATGGAATGTTCTGTAGGTATCTTCTAAGTCTATCTGGTCTAATGTGTCATTTCAGGCCAATCTTGTTGATTTTTCTGTCTGGATGATCTATCCGTTAATGTAAGTGGAGAGTTAGTTTCCTACTATTACTTTATTACTGTTGATTTCTCCCTTTATGCCTATTCATATTTGCTTTATGTATTTAGGTGCTCCTGTATTGGGTGCATAGATATTTACAACTTGTTGGATTGATATCCTATCGTTGGATTGATCCATTTATCATTATATAATGCTCTTCATTGTCTCTTGTTATAGTCTTTGTTTTAAAGTCTATTTTGTCTAATGTAAGTATTGCTACCCTGGCTTTCTTTTCATTGCCATGTCCATGGAATATCTTTTTCTATCCCTTCACTTTCAGTCTGTCTTTAGATATGAAGTGAGTCTCTTGTGGGCAGCATGTATAGGTCTTGTTTTTTAGCCATTCAGCCACTCTGTATTATGGTTGGAGCATTTAGTCCATTTACATTTAAAGTAATTATTCATAGATATATACTTACTGCTATTTTGTTAATTGTTTTCTAGATGTTTTGTATTTCTTCTCTGTTCCTTACTTCTTTCTTGGTTTCTTCCCTTGTGATTTGATGGGTTTTTTTAGTGTTATGTTTGGGTTCCTTTCTCTTTGTTCTTTTCTGTGTATATTGTAGGTTTTGGTTTGTGGCTACAATGAGGTTCATATAAATCGACCTATATAAACAGCAGTGTATTTTAAGCTGCTCTTTGCTTAAATTTGAACGATCCTAAAAGTACTACATTTTTACTGCCCCCACCATGTTTTATGTTTTTGATGTCATATTTTACATCTTTTTATTTTATGTATCCCCTAACTACTTAGTGTAGTTATAGTTGGTTTTACTACTTTTGTCCTTTAACTTTGAAACTAACTCTTTAAATGGCTGACGTATTGCCTTTACTATGTATTTGCCTTTACCAGTGAGATTTTTCTTTCATATATTTTTTTATTCCTAGTTATGGCATTTTCTTTTCAGCTTAAAGAAGACCCTTTAATATTTCTTGTAAGGCCAGTTTAGTGGCGATGAACTCCTTTAGTTTTTGCTTGTCTGGAGAACTCTTTATCTCTCCTTCAATTCTGAATGGTAACCCTTGCTGGGTAGAGTATTCTTGCTTGTAAGCATTTTCCTTCCAGCACTTTAAATATATCCTGCCATTCCCTTCTGGCAGCAAAGTTTCTGCTAAAAATCAGCTGATAGTCTAATGGGAGTTCTTTTGTATGTGACTAATTTTTTTCCTGCTGCCTTTAAGATTCTCTCTTTAGCTTTAACTTTTGCCATTTTAGTTATAACATGTCTTGGTGTGTATCTCTTTGGGTTCATCTTGTTTGAGACTTTCTGTGCTTCCTGGACCTGGATGTCTGTTTCCTACCCCACGTTAGAGAAGTTTTCAACCATCATTTCTTCAAATAAGTTTCCTGTTCCTTCCTCTCTCTTCTCCTTCTAGGACCTCTATAATGTGAATGTTAATATACTTGATGTTGTCCCAAAGCTCCCTTAAACTAGCCTCATTTTTTAATTTTTTTTTCTTTTTGCTGTTCTGGTTGAGTGATTTCCACTATTCTGTCTTCCAGATCACTGATCCATTCTTTATTATCTAATCTGCTGTTGATTTTCTCTAGTGTATTTTTCATATCAGTTATTGTATTCTTCAGCTCTGATTGTTTTTTTCTTACATTTTCTAACTTTGTGTTAAAGTTCTCACTGTGTTCCTCCAGTCTTCTTCAAGTTTGGTGAGCATCTTTATTACCACTACTTTGATTTAGATAAATTACTCATGTCTGTTTCATTAGGTTTTATTTTCTGGGGTTTCATCCTGTTCTGTTGTTTGGAACATATTCCTTTGTGTCTTAATTCTGTTTGAATTTCTGTGTTTGTTGCTAGGAATTAGGCAAAACAGCTACCTCTCACTGTCTTTAAGGAGTGGCTTTGTGTAGGCGTGTCACCTGTGTATGTCAGGTGGCTTTGGCAGGTTGGCTGGAGTTGAAGTGAGCACGGGCCTGGGGGGGGGGGTCCAGGGGTGTGCTGCATCTGGGCTGCCTTGGCGGGACAGGTGGAGCTAGGGTGGGAGAAAGCCAGAGGTCCCAGGGCTGCCCTGCAGTATGGCTGGAGCTTGTGCAGGCACAGGCTGGGGTCCTGGGGCATGCCACAATGGGCTGCCCTGGTGGGATAGCTCAAGCTAGGGTGGGCACTGGCCAGGGAGGTCTCAGTGTGTGCCATGCTCTGGCCACCCTGGCAGGACAACTGGAGTTGGAGCAGGTGCTGACTGGGGTGGGTGGTTCTCAGGGTGTGCTGCACCGGGGCTGCCTTGGAAGGACAGCTGGAGCTGGAGTGGGCACAGGCCAGGGATCCTGGGGCATGCTGTGCCAGGACTCCCCTGGCAGGATGGCTGGAGCAGGCACAGGCTGGGGGCTCCTGGGGCTCTTTATGCCAGGGCCACCTTGGTGGAATAGCTGGAGCAGGCGTGGGCCGGGGGCCTGGGACTTGCTGGGGTGGCCCTGACAGGCTGGTTAGAATGCCTGGACCACACTCCCACCCACACTATCATGGTGGAGGGCGACTGTAGAAAATGGTGCTCACTGAGCTTCTGATTCCAGAGAGAGTTCCAGCAGTTCCCTGTCCATTTGGCAAATGCTGTAGGGTTAGCAAATGGATTTCCTTTGCGTGTAGTCTAGGTGCCCTTTAAACCACTGTTTTTTCACTGTGCCCGAGTGCAGGTGAAGCTGCCCACAGGTCCCTCAGTGATATACCTCCCTAATCCAGATTGCTGTGTTGGAGGTGGAGTTCCTGTTGATACCATGTCTCTGTCTCTCCTACTGGTCTCTATGTGGTCCCTCGATTGTTTGTTATGCAGAAGCTGTTCACTCAGCTGTCAGTTCTTTTTCAGGAGGAATTGCTCTATGTGTAGGTGCAGATTCAGTGTGTCCAAGTGAGGAGATGAGTTCAGGGTCTTCCAATGCTGTCATCCTGGACCTGCCCCTGATACATTACTGTTAACTAAAGTCCCTATTTTATTTAGATTTCCTTAGTTTTTATCTAATGTCTTTCTCTGTTCTAGGATCCAATCCAGGATACCACATTACACTGTTGTCATGTCTCCTTAGGCCCCTGTTGACTCTGATAATTTCTTAGAATTTCTTTGTTTTGGTGATCTTGACAGTACTGAGGAGTACCACTTAGATATTTTGTACATAGTGCTTCAGTTGGGATTTGTCTGATGCTTTCCTCATGGTTTGACTGTGCTTGTGGGTATTTGGGAGGAAGACCACACAGTTAAAAAGTCATTCTCATGATATCATATGAGGGCCTTGATCTACTGGCCATGGTAGTGATTGCCAGGTTTCCCCTCTTAAAGTTGCTTTCCCCACTTTCCATACTCTTTGAAAGGAAATCACTAAGTCCAGCTCACACTCAACAAGTGCTGGGGAAGATTAAACTCCACTTCTTGGAGGGTGGGAATCTATATAAATCATTTAGCACTCTTCTGTAAGGAAGAATTATTTGTTTCTCAGATTGTTCCAGCTTTGTCCCTTGGAGGCTCTTGCATGTTGGTCCCCACATTCCTTCGGCATAGCTCCATCATTTTGGTTTTTGAGCACTTCTGTACTTTCTGACACTACAGGATGCTCATTTTGTATATTCCCTGCTATAGCCATTGGAGAATCAGCCATTTCTCCAGGAGGCCTTGGTTCCTTTTAGTAAATCAAAATGTCTTGCAGAATATGAAAGATCTAGTAAATTGTGGTAGAGCAAATGGAAACCCACGTGGAGGGGTATGTGTGTGTAGGGGGTAGTTAACAGGGGCAAAAGCAAAAGAAAACTGGAAGGGTCATAATCTGATTCTCTCCTAAATGGTAGTTTCCTATACATTTGGAGGCAATTTAAGAGCACCAACTAAGAGTCCTTAGGTTCCACTGCTAATTCTGTCACGTTCCAGCTGCGTTTCTGTGAACCTCAATTTCCTCATCTATAATATGGGTATACTAACCTCATGATGTTGTTGGGATGAGGATTAAATGGTGTAGAATACATGCTTTGCACAGTGCCTGGCACATAGTAAGCATTCATATGTCAGTTATTATTACTGGTTTCAATTCTTTACTTATCTGAACTCACTACTATAATGTCATGAAAACTGTGAGCCCTCACTTTTTTCTTTGATGTCTATGTTATTCAGCTTCCCTCTTTTTAGAATTCCTTCCCTAGGAATAATTTTGATGTGACCCAGTGCAAGTTCTTCTTTAAGATCATCACTAACACTATGAGTGGCATCCCTGCCCTGTATTGGAGAAGCGCTGGCGGGTGTCAGACAGTTCTAGGGACTGTAAGCTAGAAGTAGCTGCATCTTCTCCAGACCCCTATTCAGGTTCAGTCCTCTCTTGAGTCTTTATCAGTCTTTTTGTTCTAGGCCATAAGAAAATTGTGTTGTTCAAATATGATATATTCATATTAAAGTACACTGAACACCAAATCTCTTTTTGTTAATAGAATAAAAATTCTTTATTATCCTCCGTGTGTGTGAGTGAGCTTCCATGGTTGATGTCCTTAACTTAGCTCAACCTGGTTCTAATCTTTTCTCCTAGTGATCTGTTTTAATTTTTTTTAAAGAAAAAACAGCTTTATTGAGATATAATTCAAATTTGAAGTATACAATTCAGTGGTTTTTAGTATATTCAGAGTTGTGGAACCATCACCACAGTCAGTTTTAGAATATTTTTGTCACCTCAGAAAGAAGCCCTGTAATCTTTAGCTAAAATCACCCCACCTCCCCATTCCCTGAAGCCATGGGCAACCACTAACGTATATTTTGTCTTTCTCTGCCTATTCTGAACATTTTATAGAAATGAAATAGTAATATGTGGTCTTTTATGACTGACTTCTTTTACTTAGAACAATGTTTTCAAGGCTCATTTATGTTGTAGCATATATTAGTACTTTATTCTATATATGTGTGCAAGTGTGTGTGTATAACAGCTATATTGAGATATCATTCGTATAATGTACAATTCACACATTTAAAGTGAACAATTCAATGGTATTTAGTATAATCTCAGAGGTATGCAATTATCAGTCATTTTAGATCATTTTAGAACATCTGTTTTTAGTTCTTTGTTTTATTTTATTTTATTTTATTTTTTTGAGGAAGATTAGCCCTGAGCTAACATCTGCTGCCAGTCCTCCTCCTTTTGCTGAGGAAGACTGGCCCTGAGCTCACATCCGTGCCCATCTTCCTCTACTTTATATGTGGGATGCCTACCACAGCATGGCGTGCCAAGCGGTGCCATGTCCGCACCTGGAATCTGAACCAGCAAACCCTGGGCTGCCAAAGCGGAACGTGCGCACTTAACCACTGCGCCACTGGACTGGCCCCCTGTTTTTAGTTCTTTTGAGCATATACCTTGCAGTGGAATTGCTGGGTTATGTGGTAATTTATGTGTTTAATTTTTTGAGGAAGTGCCAAACTTTCCACGGTGGCTGCACCATTTTCCAACCCCACCAACAAGTGTACAGAGGTTCCAGTTTCTCCACTCCTTACCCACACTTGTTAGTTTCTACTTTTTGGTTATGGCCAGCCTAGTGGATGTGAAGTGGTATCTCCTTGTGGTTTTGTTTTGTATTTCTCTAATAATACTGTTAAACGTCTTTCCATGTGCTTGTTGGCTATTTGTATAGCTTCTTTGGAAAATGTCTATTCAAGTCTTTTGTGCATTTTTTAAATGGGCTGTTTATCATTTTCTTATTGAATTGTAAGACCTCTTGTATATTCTGTATACTAAAGCCTTATCAGGTATATGATTTACAAATATTTTCTTCCATTCTATGGGTTGTGTTTTTTAGACTAGTTTTCGAGCAGTTGTAAACTCACAGTAAATTTAAGAGAAAGTACAGAGATTTTCCCTATACCCCCTGCCCCGACACCTGCATAGCCTCCTCCATTTCCAACATCCCCCACCAGGGTGGTACTTTTGTTACAATTGATAAACCTATATTGACACAACATAATCACCCAAAGTTCATAGTTTGCCTTAGTGTTCACTCTTGATGTTGTACATTCTGTGGGTTTGGACAAATGCGTAATGACATGTGTCCATCATTGTAGTATGCTACAGAGTATTTCCACTGCCCTAAAAATCCTTTGTGGTCTGTCTTTCCCTGCCCTGCAACCCCCGGCTACAACTGATTGTTTTAGTGTCTCCATAGTTTTGCCGTTTCTAGAATGTCGTATACTTGAAGTCATAAATTATGTAGCCTTTTCAAATTTGCTTCTTTCCCTTAGTAATAAGCATTTAAGCTTCCTCCATATCTTTCCATGGCTTGATAGCTCTTATATTTTTAGTGCTGAATAATATTCCATTGTCTAGGTTATTATAGTTTCTATTCACCTACCAAAGAATATCTTGGTTGCCTCCAAAGTTTTGGCAATTATAAATGAAGTACTCTAAGTATCTGTGTACAGGTTTTTGTGTCGACAAAAGTTTTCATCTTCTATAGGTAAATACCAAGGAGCACGATTGCTAAATTATATGGTGAGAATATGTTTAGTTTTGTAAGAAACCACCAAACTGTCTTTCAAAGTGGCTGTACCATTTTGCATTCCCAGTAGCAATAAATGAGAGAATTCCTGCTTCTCCACATCTTCACCATCTTTTGTTGTCAATGTTCCAGATTTGGGCCAATCAAATACGTGTGTTATGGTATCTCCTTGTTTTAATTTGCAATTCCCTGATGATATATGACGTGGAGCTTCTTTTCATATGCTTATTTGTCATCAGTGTGTCTTCTTTGGTGAGGTGTCTGTTAAGGTCTTTGGCCTATTTTTAGTTGGGATGTTTGTTTTCCTTTCTTTCTTTCTATTTTTTTGAGGAAGATTGGCCCTGAGCTAACATCTGTTGCCAATCCTCCTCTTTGCGCTTGAGGATAATTCTCCCTGGGCTAACATCTGTGCCAGTCTGTATGTGGAATGCTGCCACAGCATGGCTGGATGAGTGGTGCGTAGGTCCACACCCAGGATCTGAACCCGCGAACCCTGGGTCACCAAAGTGGAGCACGTGAGCTTAGGTAGTACGCCACTAGGTTGGCCCTGGGGTGTTTGTTTTCTTGATGGTAATTTTTAGTAGTTCTTACTGCATTTTGGATAACGGTCTCTTATTAGATATGTCTTTTGCATATTTTATTTTATTGAGATATAATTGACATACACGATTATATTAGTTTCAGATGTGCATCATGATTCAATATTTGCTTATATTGCAATATGATCACCACAATAAGTGTAGTTAACATTCATTACCATATATTAGTTACAGATTTTTTTCTTGTGATGAGAAATTTTAAGATCCAGTCTCTTACCAACTTTCAAATATACAATACGGTATTATTAATTATAGTTACCATGCTGTATGTTACATCCCATGACTTATTTATTTTATAACTGGAAGTTTGTACCTTTTGACCACCTTCACCTGTTTCACTGCCCCCCCTGCCGCCTCTGGCAACCCCCAATCTGTTCTCTGTATAAGTTCATCTTTTTTAAAGTTATTTTGTTTGTTTTAGACCCTTCATATAAGTGAGGTCATTCAGTACTTGTCTTTTTCTGTCTATCTTAATTTCACTTAGCATAATGCCCTCAAGGTCCATCCATGTTGTTGCAAACAGCAAAATTTCATTCTGTTTTTCTTTTAAATTTTGTACTCCTTTATTTATTTTTTATATTGAGATATAATTGACATATAACACTGTATTAGTTTCAGGCATACAGTGTAATGATTTGATATTTGTATGTACTGGGAGATGATCACCACAATAAGTCTAGTTAACATCTATCACCCCACCTAGTTATAAATTTATTTTCTTGTGATAAGAAATTTTAAGATCTGCTATCTTAGCAAAGTTCAAATATACAATATAGTATTATTAATTATAGTCACCATGCTGTACATTACATCGTCAGGACTTATTTATTTTATAACCAGAAGTTTGTACGTTTTGACAACCTTCACCCATTTCACCCATCCTCCATCCCCTGCCTCTAGCAACCATCAGTTTGTTCTCTGTACCTATGAGTTTGTTTTTTTTCAGATTCTACATATAAGTGAGATCATATGGTATTTGTCTTTCTCTGTCTGACTTACTTCTCTTAGCATAATGCTCTCAAGATCTATTCATGTTGTAACAAATGGCAAGATTTTCTTCTTTTTTATGGCTGAATAGTATGCCATTGTACATATATACCCCATTTTCTTTGTCACTTCAATCATTGATGAACACTTAGGCTGCTTCCATGTCTTGACTATTGTAAGTAATGCTGCAGTGAACGTGGGGGTGCAGATATCTTTTCAAGTTAGTGTTCTTATTTCCTTCAGATACATACCCAGAAGTAGAATTGCTAGATCATATGGTAGTTCTATTTTTAATTTTTTGAGGAACCCAATACTGTTTTCCATAGTGGCTGTACCAATTTACAGTTGTAGCAGCGGTGCACAAGAGTTCCTTTATCTTTTTGATAATAGCCATTCTAACAGGTGTGAGGTGATATCTTATTGTGGTTTTGATTTGACTTTCCCTGATGATTAGTGATGTTGAGCACCTTTTCATGTACTTGTTGGCCATCTGTATGTCTTCTTTGGAAAAATGTCTATTCAGGTTCTCTGCCCATTTTTAATCAGTGTTTTTTTTTTTGCTGTTTGGTTATATGAGTTCTTTATATATTTTGGGTATTAACCCTTTATCAGATGTATGATTTGCAAATATTTTCTCTCATTTGATAGATTGCCTTTTCATTTTGTTGATGATTTCCTTTGCTGTGCAGAAACTTTTTAGTTTGACGTAGTCTCATTTGTTATTTTTGCTTTTGTTGCCTTTGCTGTTGATGTAAAATCCAAAAAGTCATTGCCAAGACTGATGTCAGGGAGCCTACCATCCATGTTTTCTTCTAGAAGATTTTTGTAATCTCAGGATTATCTTCAAGTCTTTAATCCATTTTGAGTAAACGTTTGTATATGGTATAAGATGGCGATTCAGTTTCATTCTTTTGCATGTAACGGCCCAGTCTTCCCAATAGCACTTATTGAAGAGACTCCCCTTTCCCCATTGTATATTCTTAGCTCCTTTGCTGTAAATTAATTGATTATATATGCATGGGTTTATTTCCAGGCTATTGATTCTGTTCCATTGATCTGTGTATTTGTTGTTATGCCAATACCATACTGTTTTGGTTACTATAGCTTTGTAATATAGTTTGAAATCAGGAATCATGATGCCTTTAGCTTTGTTGTTCTTTCTCAAGATTGCTTTGGCTACTTGGGATCTTTTATGGTTCCATACAAATTTTAGGATTATTTGTTGAGTTCTGTGAAAAAGGCCACTGAAATTTTGAAAAAGGCATTGAATCTCTAGATTACTATGGGTAGTATGGATATTTTAACAATATTAACTCTTCTAATCCATGAGCACAGAATATCTTTCCATTTACTTGTGGTCTTATTCACTTTCTTTCATCAATGTCTTATAGTTTTCACTGTACAGGTCTTTCACCTCCTTGGTTAAATTTGTTCCTAAGAATTTTATTCTTTTTCATGCAATTGTAAGTGAAATTGTTTTCTTAGTTTCTCTTTCTGATAGTTTGTTATTAGCATATAGAAATGCAACTGAGTTTTGCGTTTTGATTTTCTTATCCTGAAACTTTGCAGAATTTATTAGTTCTAACGGTTTTTTGGTGGAGTCTTTAGGGTTTTTTATATATAATATGTCATCTACAAATAGTGATAGTTTAACTTCTTCCTTTCTGATTTAGATTCCTTTTACTTCTTTTTCTTGCCTATTTGCTCTGGCTAGGGCTTACAATACTGTGTTGAATAAGAGCAATGAGACTGGGCATCCTTATCTTGTTCCTGATCTAGAGGAAAAGCTTGCAGCTTTTCACTGTTGAGTGTGATGTTAGCTGTGGGCTTCTCATATATGGCCTTTATTATTTTGAGATACATTCCTTCTATACCCACTTTGTTGAGAACGTTATCATAAATGGATGTTGAATTTTGTCGGATGCTTTTTCTAAATATATTGAGATGATCGTATGATTCTTAACCTTCATTTTGTTAATGTGGTGTATCACGTTGATTGATTTGCAGATGTTGAACCATCCATGCATCCCTGAAATAAATCCTAATTGATTATGGTGTATGATCCTTTTAATGTATTGTTGAATTCAGTTTGTTTCATTTTGTTGATGATTTTTGCAGCTATGCTTATCAAATATATTGGCCTGTAATTTTCTTTTCTCGTGGTGTCCTTGTCTGGTTTTGGTATCAGGGTAGTGCTGGCCTTGTAAAATGAGTTTGGAAGTGCCCCCTACACTTCTGTTTTTTGGAAGAGTTTGAGAAGGATCAGTATTAATTCTGGTTTAAATGTTTGGTAGAATCCAGCTGTTAAGCCATCTGGTGTTGGACTTCTGTTCGTTGAGTGGTTTTTGATTACTGATTCAGTCTCCTTACTAGTAATCAGTCTATTCAGATTTTCTATTTCTTCATGATTCAGTCTTGGAAGTTTGTATGTTTCTAGGAATTTATCCATTTCTCCTAGGTTGTCCAATTTGTGTATAATTGTTCATCAGAGTCACTTACAATTTTTTTTGTATTTCCATTGTTATCACTTGTAATGTCCCCTCTTTCATTTCTAATTTGATTGATTTAAGTCTTCTCTTTTGTCTTGGTAAGTCTAGCTAAAGTTTTGTTTATCTTTTCAAAAAACCAAGTATTAGTGTCACTGATCTTTTCTACTGTCTCTTAGTGTCTATTTATTTATTTCTGCTCTGCTCTTTGTTTTAGCCTTCCTTCTAATAACTTTGGGCCTTGATTGTTCTTGTTTTTCTAGTTCCTTGAGATGTAAAGTTAGGTTATTTATTTGAGATCTTTCTTATTTCTTAATTTATCGCCATGAACTTTTTTCTTAGAACTGCTTTTGCTACCTCCCGTAAGTTTCAGTATATTGTGTTTCCATTTTCATTTCTCTCAAGGTTTTTTAAATTTCTGTTTTGATTTATTCTTTGACCATTGATTGTTTAGTAGCATGTTGTTTAATCTACACATATTTGTGAATTTTCCAGTTTTCCCCTTAATTAATTCTAGTTTCTTGCCATTGTGGTCAGAAAAGATGCTTAATGTGGTTTCAGTCTTCTTAAATTTATTAAGACTTGTTTTGTGGTCTGACATATGATCTATGCTGGATAACGTTCCATGTGCTCTTGAGAAGAATGTGTATTGTGTTGCTCTTGGATGAAATGCTCTGTATATGTCTGTTAAGTACATCTAGTCTAACATATCATTTAAGACCAATGTTTCCTTATTGATTTTCTCTGGATGATCTATCTATTCATGAAAGTGGGGTATTAAAGTCCCCTACTATTGTATTGCTGTCCATTTTTCCCTTTATATGTGTTAACATTTGCTTTATGCATAGATGCTTTCATGTTGGGTGCATAAATATTTACAAATGTTATATCCTCCTGTTGGATTGACCCTTTTATCATTATGTAGTGCCCTTCTTTGTCTCTTGTTACAGTTTTTGTCTTAAAGTCTATTTTGTTTGATTTAAGTATAATACCCCAGCTTTCTTTTGGTTTCCATTTGCATGGATTATCTTTTTCCATCCTTTCACTTTTAGTCTATATGTGTCCTTACATCTAAAGTGTGTCTCTTCATAGTGTGGCTGAATGGATAAAAAAACAGGACCCATAAATATGCTGTATGCAAGAGACACCCTTCAGACCTAAAGACACTCACAAACTGAAAGTGAAGGAGCAGAAAAAGATACTCCATGTAAAGGGCAATGAAAAGAAATCTGGGGCAGCAATACTTACATCAGACAAAATAGACTTTAAAACAAAAACTGTAACAAGAGACAAGGGCACTACATAGTGATAAAAGGGTCAATCCAACAAGAGGATATGACACTTGTAAATGACCATGAACCTAATGTAGGATCACCTAAATACATAAAGTAATTATTAACAGACATAAAAGGAGAAATAGCGGCACAGTAATAGTAGAGGACTTTAACACTCCCCTTACATCAATGGATAGATCATCCAAACAGAAGTTCAATAAGGAAATATTGGCCTTAAATGATACTTTAGAGCAGATGGACTTAGTAGATATATACAGAATGTTCCATCCAAAAACCACAGAATACACGTTCTTTTCACATGCATATGGAATATTCTCCAGCATAGATCACATATTAGGCTACAAGACAAATCTAAATAAATTTAAGAAGACTGAAATAATACCAAGTATCTTTTCTGGCCACAATGCTATGAAACTAAAAAAAACTACAAGAAGAAAACTGGAAGAGCCACAGATATGTGGAGATTAAACAAGATGCTACTGAACAATGACTGGGTCAATGAAGAAATCAAGGGAGAAATCAAAAATTACCTGGAGTAAAATGAAAATACGACATGGCAAAATTTATGGGATACAGCAAAAGCAGTACTAAGAGGGAAGTTTATAGCAATACAGGCCTACCTGAACAAACAAGACAAATCTCAAATAAATAATCTGACAGTACTCCTAAATAAACTAGAAAAAGAAGAACAAACAAAGCCCAAAATCAGTAGAAGGAAAGAAGTAAAAATCAGAACAGAAATAAATGATATAGAGACTAAAAAAATAATAGAAAAAAATCAATGAAACTGAGAACTGGTTCTTTGAAAAGATAAACAAAATTGATAAACCTTTAACTAGACTCATGGTTAGAAAAAGAGAGAAGGCTCAAATAAAATCAGAAATGAAAGAGAAGAGATTACAGTGGACACCTCAAAAATACAAAGGATTATAAGAGAATGCTACAAAAAGCTATACACCAACAAATTGGATAATGTAGAATAAATCGATAAATTTTTAGAATCATACACCCTTCCAAAACTGAATCAAGAAGAAATAGAGAATTTGAATAGACCAATCACCAGTAAAGAGATTGAAACAGCAATCAAAAACCTCTCAAAAAATAAGAGTCCAGGACCAGAGGGCTTCTCTGATGACTTCTACCAAATATTCAAAGAAGACTTAATACCTATCCTTGTCAAACTCCTCCAAAAAATTGAAGAGGAAGGGAAGCTTCCTAACTCATTCTGCGAGGCCTACATTACCCTGATACCAAAACCAGAGAAGGATGAGACAAAAAAGAATATTACAGGCCAATATCACTGATGAACATTGATGCAAAAATCCTTAACAAAATGCTAGCAAATTGAATACAACAATACATGAAAAAGATCATACACCCTGATCATGTCTGATTTATTCCAGGGATACACAGATGGTTCAACATCCACAAATCAATGAATGTGATACATGGCATTAACAAGATGAATAATAAAAATCACATCATCATCTCAATAGATGCAGAGAAAGCATTTGACAAGCTACAGCATCTGTTTATAATAAAAAAAAAACTTTGAATAAAATGGGTACAGAAGGAAAGTATTTCAACATAATAAAGGCCATATATGGCAAACCCACAGCTAATGTCAGAGTCAGTGGTGAAAAACTGAAAGCTATCCCTCTAAGAACAGCAACCAGACAAGGCATCAGTCCACTTTTGCTGCTCTTATTTAGCATAGTATTGGAAGTCCTAGCCAGAGCAATAAGGCAAGAAAAAGAAATAAAAGGGATCCAAATTGGAAAGGAAGAAGTGAAACTGTTACTATTTGCAGATGACATGATTTTATGTATAGAAAACCCTAAAGAATCTACCAAACTATTAGAAATAATAAATGAAGACAGTAAACTTGTAAGATAGAAAATCAACATACAAATATCAGTTGCATCTCTATTCACTAACAAGGAAGTAGCAGAAAGAGAAATTAAGAATGCAATCCCACTTAGAAGTGCAACAAAAAGAATAAAATACCTAGGAATAAATTTAACCAAAGATGTGAAAATCCTGTACACTGAAAACTATGAAACATTGTTTAAAGAAATTGTAGAAGACACAAAGAAATGGAAAGATATTCCATGTTCTTGGATTGGAAGAATTAACATATCTAAAATGTCCATACTTCTTAAAGCAATCTTCAAATTCAATGCAATCCCTATCAAAGTTCAAATGACATCTTTTACAGAAACAGAACAAAGAATCCTGAAATTTATATAGAATAACAAAAGACATGAATGTCCAAAGGAATCCTGAGAAAAAAGAACAAAGCTGGAGGTATCACACTCCCTGATTTCAAAATATACTACAAAGCTGTAGTAATCAAAACAGCATGGTGCTGGCACAAAAACAGACACACGGATCAATGGAACAGAATCAAGAGCCCAGAAATAAACCCACACATCTCTGGACAGCTAATTTTCAACAAGGGAGCCAAAAACATACAGTGGAGAAAAAAAAGTTTCTTCAATAAATGGTGTTGGGAAAACTGGACAGCTACATGCAAAAGAATGAAAGTATACCATTTTTCTACACTGTATACAAAAATTAGGATTGTCTCCTTGTCCTTAAGTTTTGACACTTTAATTATAATGTGTGTTGCTGTGGGTCTCTTTCAGTTCATCCTATTTGGAACTCTGTGGGCTTCCTGAATCTGAATGTTTCTTTCCTTCTCTCGTTTAGGGAAGTTTTCAGCCATTATTTCTTCATACAGGTTTTCTGCCCCTATCTGTCTTCTTCTGAGACCCCTATAATGCAAATGTTGATCCACTTGATGGTGTCCCAGAAGTCCCTTAAGTTAAGCTATCTTTGTTCTTTTATATTCCTTTCTTTTTTCCTGCTCTGACTGGATGTGTTCCACTGCCCTGTCATCGAGTTCACTGATTTTTTTTCACTTCGTCTAGTCTGGTGTTGGAACTCCTCTATTTTATTTTTCATTTCAGTTGTTGTATTCTTCAGCTCTGTGTCTTCTATTTGGTGCCTTCGTATATTTTCTATCTCTGTTGAAATTCTCACTTCATCCATTGGAATGTTCATCCATTCTTCTCCTTAGTTTGGTGAGTATCTTTATGACTGTTATTTTGAGCTGTTTATAAGGTAAATCATTTATGTCCATTTCATTAAAGTCTTTTTCTGAGGTTTAATTTTATTCTTTCGTTTGGAACATGTTCCTCTGTTTCTTCATTTTCCTTGACTCTTTGTGTTGGTTTCTATGTATTAGATAAAACAGCCACTGCTCTTAGTCTTGTAGGAGTGGTCTCATGTAGGGGATGGACCTTATCACTCAACCCTGCCCTAGGTCTTTCTTGTCTCTCAAACCTTTGTGGTTGTTCAAGCATACTCCTTTATTCTTAGTGGCTTAACCAGTAGTTGACAATGTGCTGAAACCTGTCAGTGTCCCAAAGGGGAAAATCTCAATCAGCACCTAGATTCAGGCTGATTGGAAGCCAGACCCTCAGGCAGCTGCTTTTAATGTATGCAAATATACCCCTTTCAGGGGAAGACTGGGAGATTGGTGTTTCTGTCTGCTCCATCTGCACTGAGCATTTGTGGTGATAGCCAGTTAAGAACTCTGTCCTTGTTTGCTACTGTCCTGTTGAACCTGTGAACACAAGCCCCATTGGCCACTAGAGCTAGGCTATCAAGGGATGTGTCCTCTGCATGGCAACTACAAAAGCTGAGGTGCCAAATGTGTACACAAGCTCTTTTCTCAGAGATACCAGTGACCTGGTGTGGGGAAGAAGGAACGTACACAGATGGCCCCCAGTGGTCTCTCAGGTCTCTAGAGTGGATTTAAACAGTCCTTAGATGTGTGTTTAATTAGAAGCCTGCCTCTTAGGCCACAGCTGTGAAGGTAAGCTAATAGGCTTCTTTCATAGAAAGACCTGGAATGTGTTTCAGTCTGCCATCTCTGTCCTGTGCCCTGGAGGGTGAGATCACCAGTTAAGAACTGTTTTTCTGATTGTTACAGTCCTATGGGACCCACAAATGTTAAGTCCCTCTGGCAACCAGAGCAAGGTGATCAAGGAGTGCTCCCCAGGCAATAGCTACAAAAACTGGGCCTCCAGACATGTGCACAAACTCCCCCTTTTCGGGAGATGCTGGTGACCTGGAGCTAGGCAGAGGGACAGGATTACATTCAGCTTAAATGTGTTTTAAATTAGAAGCCTGTCCCTTAGGCTGCAGCTATGAAGATAAGCTAATAGACCTCTTTCACAGAAATTCTGGTCACCTCAGTCTGTTGCCTCTCTGCTGTGCCCTTGGGTACAGCCAGTAAGACCTCCTCCTCTGTCCATTGCAGTCCTGTGGAACCCACTAGTGCAGTTCCTCCTGGCCACCAGAGCCAGGTGATCAAGAGGTATCCCCTGGGCCACAGTCAGAAAAATCAGGTCTCCAGCTGTTCCACCACATGCCCAGTTGGGTGAGCAGTGTAGGATAGGTTGCAGAGAGACCAAAGAAAAGACCTGGAGTTGATGAACGAGACATAGAGGTTTATTGGGAGTTAACTTACAGGGGCGTCCCATGGCGGCTGGCTGGACAGCAGTGTGTACCCACAACTGCGAGTGGGGAGTGCGTTTTGTATGTAGGCAGGGGACACAAAGGCTATATGCCTGCCAAGAGGCTGTCCCTGGTCCAGCCAGTGTTCCCAGGAACTGTAGCTCACATGGAGGAGCTCTGTGTCTCTTCAAGACGTGATGTTCTTGAAGTGAGATAAAGTAGAATCCGGGCTGGCCAGGCCCTGGATTGTTACACATCCCAGCAGCTGGGTGTCCTGCCTAGAAGAGAGCCAGAAGGACACATGGTTGCAGTGGGCCTGAGGGCTTTTTCTGAGCAAGCAAGGCCCAGACGCTACACCAGCTGAGTACACAACCTCCCCCCTAGGAGATACCAGTGACCCAGAGGGAGGCAGAGGGAAAGTGCAAAGATGGCACCCACCAGCCTCCATCTCCAGAGAGTATCTCAGTAGGCCCCTAGGTGTGTGCCGAACCAGTAGCCTGTCCCTTAAGCAGAAGCTCCAAGATAAGCTAATAGGTCTCTTTCGCAGAAAGACAGGGGGTGTGTTTCAGTCTGTTGTCTCTGCGCTGTGCCCTGGGGGTGGTAGTCAGCCAAGAACTGTCTCTCTATTTGTTACAGTCTCGTGGGACTCATGAATGCATGTCCTGCTTACTACTAGCGCAGGGACTGAATCGTTTCCCCCTGGGTGGCAGCCACAAAAACTGGGGCACCAGTTGCACAAACCAGGGCACTAGATATGTGTACAGGCTCCCCTCTGGGAGGTACTGGTGACCTGGAGCATGACAGAGGGAGAGCGCAGAGATAATGTCCGCCTTCTAAGGTCTCTGGAGAGGATTACAGTCAGACCTTAGATGTGTGTTTAATCTGAAGCCTGCCCCTTGGGCCACAGCAATGAAGATAAGCTAATAGGCCTCTTTCATGGAATATCGGGCACCTCAGTCTATTGCTTCTCTGCTGTGCCCTGGGAGTGGTAGCTGGTTAAGAACTCTTTTCCCATTTTTACAGGCCTGTGGGACCCGTGAACATAAGCCCCATTGGCCACCAGAGCCAAGTGATCAAGAAGTGTCCCCTGGGTAGCAACCACAGGGGCACCAGGTGAGTACAAAAGCTCCTTTCGAGGAGATACTCTTGAACTGGAGCAAGACACAAGGAGAGCACAAAGATGGTGACTGCTGGCCTCTGTCTTTTCAGAATATTTCAGTAGACCCCTAGACATGTGTTAAATTAGATGCCTGTCCCTCAGGCTGAAACTTTAAAACAAGCAAATAAGCCCCTTTGACAGAAAGACTGGGTGCTTTTCACTTGGCTGTGCTAGTCCCTAGGGCGAGTGAGTTCAAGTGCATGAGCCCTTTAAGAGCTGTTTCTCAGTTCACTGTAGCCTTATGGGTCTTGTGAGTGCAAGCCCCATTTGATACAGGGCCTGATATCAGTTCCCCTACGTTAACCGTTAACCGAAGCATATATGTGGTTAAAATCAAAAGCCCGTATCCCCTTTCCCTGCTTCTTTAGTTACATTCATATGTAAATAGGGGTTTCTTTAACCTTTGTATCCCTAATCTTCACATATGCAGAAAATGTGTGAGATTAGAGCACTGACCTCCCCCTTGCACAAGGCACAGAGAAGTTAGAACCCAGGGGGCCTCACACTGAAATCTTGGCTAATTACTGGTCCTTGAAGTTTATTTCAGGAAAACTGACATCCAAAGAATATCAAGAAACTCAAGTTTCCTGGACCCCAACTCCTTGGCTTCCTGGTGCCGGAGTGAACCATCCATCACGAAAGCAGACAACCAAGGACACTCACCTGCAGATTCCCTTATCTCGCCAACCCCCTCCCTGCATGAGTCACATTCCTCATAACCTTTAAAACTCCTTGCCTCCTGGTCTTTTGGGGAGATGAATCTGAGTGCTTACTCGTTTCCCAGCTGCTTTTCAGTTTCAGGTATTACATTAAAGTCTTTAATCTGTTTTGAATTGACTTTTGTGTATTGTGTAAGATGAGGGTCCAGTTTCATTCTTTTGTAGGTGTTTATCCAGTTTCCTCAATACCTTTTATTGAAAAGACTATCCTTTTCCATTTGTGTATTCTTGGCTTATTTGTTGAAAATTAATGGATCAGATATGCATAGCTTTATTTCTGGGCTCTCTATTCTGTTTTGTTAATCTGTGTCTGCTCTTATGTCAGTACCATATTGTTTTGATTACTATAACTTTGTAATATAGTTTGAAATTAGGAAGCGTGATGCTTTCACTTTTGTTCTTCCTTCATAAGATTGCTTTGGCTATTTGGAGTCTTTAGTGGTTCCATACGAATTTTAGGATTGTTTTCCTTATTTTTTTGAAAAATGCCATTGGAATTTGGATTGGGATTGCATTGAAACTGTAGATTGCTTTAAGTAGTATGGACGTTTTAACTGTACTAATTTTATCAATCCATGAACATGGACTATCATTCCATTTGTTTGTGTCTTCAATTTCTTTCATTAGTGTTTTCTAGTTTTGTGGTGTACAGATGTTTCATCTCGTTGGTTAAATTTCTTCCTAAGTATTTTATTGCTTTTCATGCAATTGTAAATGGAATTGTTGTCTTAATTTCTCTTTCCAGTAGTTCATTGTTAGAGTATAAAAACTCAACTGATTTTGGCATATTGGTTTTGTATCTTGCAATTAAGTTAGTTTTTGTATATGTTATAATGGAGGAGTCCAAATTCATTCTTTTCCATGTTGATATCCAGATATCACAAAGCCATTTGTTGAAAAGACTATTCTTTTCCTACTGAATGGTCTTGGCACCCTTGTCAAAAATTATTTGGCCATAAACACATAGGTTTATTTTTGAACTCTCAATTCTATTCCTATGATTTATTTGGCTATCCTTATTATAGTACCACACTGCTTTGATTATTGTATCTTTGTAGAACGTTTTTAAATTTGAAAGTTTGAGTACTCCAAGTTTGTTTTTCTTTTTCAAGATGTTTTTGGCTATTCAGAATCCCTTCCTGTTTCATATGAATTTTTGGATCAGCTTTCTCAGTTCTGCAAAAATGTTAGTTGGAATTTTGAAAAGAATTGCATTAAATCTGCAGATCAATTTGTGGAGTATTGCCATCTTAATATTAAATGTTTCAATCTATGAACACAGAATGTCTTAAGATTTATTTAATTTCAACAGTGTTTTTAGTTTTTTGTATAAAGAATTTTGCCTTCTTTGTTAAATTTATTCTTAAGTATTTTATTATTTTTGACTATTTTAAATGGAATTGTTTTCTTAATTTTCTTTTCAGATTGTTCATTGTTAGTATGTAGAAATGTGACTGAATTTTTGGGTGTTGATCTTGAAACCTAAAGCTTTACTGAACTTGTTTATTAGATGTTACAGTTTTTTTTGTAGGTTCTTCAGGGTTTTCTATATCTGAGATTATGTCATCTGCAAATAGAGATAGTTTTATTTCCAATGTGGATGCCCTTCTTTCTTCCTGTTTCTTGCTTAATTCCTCTGGCTAGAACTTCCAATACAATGTTGAATAGAGGGAGCAAAACTGAACATCCTCATTTCTTCCTGATCTTAAAGGCAAGGCTTTCGGTCTTTCACATTAAGTATGATATTAGCTGTGGGTTTTTCATACATGCCCTTTTTTATGTTGGGGAAGTTCCCTTCCATTCCTAGTTTGTTGAGTGTTTTTATCATAAAATGGTGCTGGATTTTGTTAAATGCTTCTACGTCTATTGAGATGATATGAGTTTGTCCCTTCATTTGGTTAATATGAGTATTACAGTGATCTTTTTTCTTTTGGTTTTATTGAGATATAATTGACATAAAGCACTGTATAAGTTTAAGGTCTATAGCATAATGACTTGACTTACATATATTGTGAAATGGACCACGCTTTAGTTAACATCCATCATCTCATATAGATACAAAACAATAGGTTTTTTTCTTGTGATGAGAACTGTTAAGATTTGCTCTCTTAGCAACTTTCATTACATCCAAGTACTTATTTATCTTATAACTGGAAGTTTGTACCTTTTGACTACCTTCATCCAATTCCCCCTTCCCCCACATTCTGCCTCTGGTAACCACAATTCTGATTTGTTTTTCTATAAGTTTAGGTTTTTTTTTAGATTCCACATGTAAGTGAGATCATACTGTAATTGTCTTTCTCTGTCTGACTTATTTCTGACTTATTTCACTTGGAGGTTGTATTCAGCAGTGGGTAGCATTACAGATTAGCTTCCCTGCTTGGGTGGAGGGAACTGCAGAGCATGCCCCAAAGGCTAGCAGGACTCTTGTTTGGGGAGCTAATCAGGCAGACCTGTGCAGCAACTCTCTGGCCAAACAGAGTCGCCAGCTTGGCTCTGCAAATAGGCAGAGCCACTGGCCAGGCTCTCTGCCCAAGTGCTGCTGGGGCCAAGCAGTTTTCCACATGGTCATGCCAAGCTTCCTGGTTAGATGGGGCCAGCAGCTGTACTCCACAATGGGCAGGGCAGAATTAGCTCCCCTGCCTGGGTGGAGTGGGAGAACAAGATCCAAGTCCAGCAAGGCTCTTTGTGGTCTTCACTCAAGCTGACCCTCTCCCCAAGCTCACTGACCTAATGGGGCCACTGGCTTTTCTCTGTGGATGATTACCTGCTTGCCAGGCTCTCCACTTGAGTGTTGCAGTGCCAGGCAACTTCCAAGGTGTTTCAGCCAGGCTTTCTGGTCTGGCAAGGCCAAGAGCTACACTCAGCAGTGGTGAGATTATGACTTAGCTCCCCTGCCTGGCTGGAGGGGCAGACCAGGCTCCAGGGCCAGCAGGGGCCTTTGTTTGAGGTCCCAAATCAGGCAGACCTGCACCCTGTCAAGTTCCCTGGTCAGACTGTGCCTCTGTCTTGGCTCTGTAGATGAGCAAAGCTGCTAGTTGGGAGTACTACTTGGGCATTGTGAGTAGGAACTTGGTCAGCCAAGATCTGAGCGCTGGTTGCCACAAGCCCCTCCCACTTCTCTGTCACAACCTGATTCCCTGTGGTCAAGCTTTGAAGACTCCCCCACCATGCCCATGAGGTAAGATCAGAGTAGGACTCCCAAGAAATGACCCACAATGCTGGGGGAGCTGGTTGTCCACCCTGGGCTCTGTTTTCCCACTTAAGGAACTATAGGCTCAGGGGAGCCCCTTTGTTTCAGAGTTGTGCTGGCCTAGGGGAGGGGCAATGCAGTCATCATGTAGCCACTCTTACCCTTCTAATGTGGTCCGTCTCGGTCTCAGTGGTGCCAGGGAGCTGCTTCAGCCTCACCTCTGTGTTCTAGGATTTTCACAGTGGCCTTTTGTCCATGAATAGTTGTTAGTTGTTCTTATGAAGAGGAGCATAGTCAGGAATAACATATGTCACTATATTGGTCACATTGACGTTTGTAAGTTGATCACCCTTCCGTTTCTGGGGTAAATCCCATTTGGTCATGGCATATAACATTTTTAATATGCTGCTGGAATAAGTTTGTAGTATTCTGCTGAGGATATTTGCATGTATATTCTTAAGGGATTTTGATATATCATCATCTTTTCTTGTAATATCTTTGGCTTTGGTATCAGGATAACACTGGCCCCGTAGAATGAGTTAGGAAGTGTTCTCTTCTCTTCTAGCTTTTGAAAGAGTTTGAGAAGGATTGGTATTCTTCTTTAAATCTTTGGTAGAATTCACCAGTGAATCCATATGGTCCTGGGCTTTTCTTTGTTGGGAGGTTTTTGATTACTAATTTAATTTCTTTACTTGTTGTAAACTTGTTATTTACTTGTTACTTGCCATAGACTGAATGTTCCATCCTGTCCTGTCCCCTGTGCCCCCTACCCGCCAAAGTTCATATGTTGAAACCTAATCCCCCATGTGATGGTATTTGGAGGTGGGGCCTTTTGGAGGTGATTAAGTCACAAGGGCAGAGCCCCCATGAATGGAGTTAGTGACTTTACAAGATAGAGCCAGGGAGCTCCCTTGTCCCTCCTGCCATGTGAAGACACAGTTACAGCTGGAAACTCACCAGACACCAAATCTGCCAACACCTTGATCTTGGACTTCCTAGGCTCCAGAACTGTACAATATAAATGTTTGTTGTTTAAGCTACCCAGTCTATGGTATTTTTGTTATAGTAGCTCAAAGAGACTAAGACAGGTCTATTCAGATTTTCTTTTACTTCTTGAGTCAGTTTTGGTAGTTTGTGTATGTCTAGGTATTTGTTCATTTCATCTAGGTTATCTAATTTGCTGGCGTACAATTTTTTATAGTATTCCTATATAATTCTTTATACATTTGTGTCGACGAAAATAATCCATAACCAATCTATAAATGAAAATTTGGGAGAGTTTATTCTGAGCTAAAATCTGAGGACCGTGGCCCGGGGCCTTTCTTCCCAAAGGAAGAAAGGGCACCAAAGAAGTGAGGTATACAGAGTGGTTATATACCCCCAAAGAGGATGCTTTACATATGATTTAAATGTCCCTCCCACAATAGTCACAAGATTGCCCTGTCAGCACAGTGCTTGATGGACACAGCAGGTAGTGGGTCTGCTATCTCGGCAGGTGCAGCAGGAAGCAAGTCTGTTTTCTCGAGCTGGGTGGTCACAGGTGAGCACAGCAATCAGTTCCTAGCCTAAGGAAAGATGCTGAATCCTTAAGGAAATGCCAACGTTGGGAGGGGGAGGGAAGTTGCACCTTTATCCCAAGGGCCTTTTTTCTTGCCATAGGGAATGTCTAAAGCAGATATACAATGTATGCTCAACGGCCACGGTCAAGCCCTTTTGGAAAAGCAAGGTCAGGCCGAATTAGGTTTACACCAACTGGCTTCCTCATATACTCCAATATATCCTATTGCTTGCCATTTTTATTTGTCATTTGTAAGGTCAGATGTAATGTCCTCTTTCATTCTTGACTTTAGTAATTTGAGTCTTCTCTCTTTTTTGCTCATTCAGTCTAGGGAAAGGGTTGTCAATGTTGTTGATCTTTTCAAACAACAAACTTTTGGTTTTGTAGATTCTTGCTATTGGTTTTCTGTTCTCTATTTTGTTTATCTCCACCTAACTTTTTTTTTTCTCCTTCATTCTTGCTTTGGATTTAATTCACTTTTATTTTTGTAGATTCTTATAGAGGAAAGTTGCTTATTGATTTGAGATTTTTCTTCTTTTTTAATGTAGGTGTTTATAGCTATAAATTTCCCTGTTATCACTGCTTTCACTGTATCCTTATAAGTTTTGGTATGTGGTGTTTTTGTTTTCATTCATCTCAAAATATTTTGTAATTTCCTTTGTGATTTCTATTTTGACTCATTGGTTTCTTAGGAGTACATTTAATTTCCACATATTTGGAATTTTCCAGATTTACTTCTGTTACTCATTTCTAGTTTCATTCAACATCAGAGGATGAGGATATGCTTTGTCTGATTTCAGTTTTAAAAAATTTATTGAGACTTGTTTTGTGACTAATATATAGTCCTGTAAAATGTTCCATGTGAACTCGAGGAGAAAATGTATTTTGTTGTTTGGGAGAGTGTGCTTACCGGGATTACCAGCTACTGCTAGAACCTGGTAGGAACACTTAAAGAGTAATTCTAAACCCCGTTTGCCTTCATATTCCCATTAGTGCTCCTTGAATCCTCTTCCAGAAAGCTCAGTGTTAACATGGGGCCACAACCCTAATTTTGACCCCAAAGTTTTCTGCTCTGACAGGTAAAGTGGACCCATGGATACTTTTCTGCATCCTTATATGGATAAAAGTAAGCTCTGGGATAACAAGTGTTGGCAAGGATGTGGAGAAAAGGGAACTGTTGTGTACTGTTGGTAGGAATGTAAATTGGTGCAGTCACTATGGAAAACAATTGGAGGGTCCTCCAAAAATTAAAGATGGAACTACCAAATGATCCAGCAATCCCACTTCTGGGTGTGTATCTGAAAGAATTGAAATCAGGATCTTGAAGAGATATCTGCACATTGCAACATTATTCACAATAGCCAAGACATGGAAACATCCTAAGTGTCTGTTAACAGATGAATGAATAAAGAAGGTGTGGCATATATATATATACAATGGGATGTTATTCAGCCATGAAAAAGAAGGAAATCTTACCATTTTCAATAACTTGGATGAACCTTGGGGGCATTATGCTTCAGTGAAATAAGTCAGACAGAGAAAGACAAATACTCTATGCTATTACTTATTTGGGAATCTAAAAAAGCCAAACTCAAAGAAACAGAGAATAGAGTGGTGGTTACAGGGGGTAGGGGGTGGGGGAAATGAGGAGATACTGGTCAAAGGGTACAAACTTCCGTTATAAGATTAACAAGTTCCGGGGATCTAATGTACAGCATAGTGATTATAGCTAAAATTACTGTATTATATACTTGAAAGTTGCTAAGAGAGCAGATCTTAAATGCTCTCCACAAAAAAGAAAGGTAATTATGTGACAGGATGGAGGTGGTATATAATGCTATGGTGGTAATCATTTTGCAGTATATAAATGTATCAAATCAACATGTTGTACACCTTAAACTTACACAGTCGTATGTCAATTATGTCTCAATAAAGCTGGAAAAGAAAACTAAGTTCTAGGATATCAATGAATGTTAACTGGATTGTAAAACAGAGAATGCAAATGAAATTGCTTCACTTAAGAAAAATGATTGTGAAGATTTCCTGAAATTCATGAATTTGCTCCCCATCCTGAGTCCATGCAATGTATTTGTTTTAGGTACTTTTGCAATAATTTGTGTTCTCTGCACTCAAGTCAGTCATATGTTTTGAGAGATATTTTATACAGGAGCATTACCTCTTGTGATACCCTCAGGCTTACCACTCAAGGCAAGACATTCTCTTATATGACATACAATTTTAAAAGGATCAATTTGACCTCTGGGAAGCTGACAGAAATAGACAATAACCTTTCAGCAGCACTCTTTTGGGGTGCATCAATGACAAGACAGTAACAATAATAATAATGTAACATTTATATAATACAATTTAGAAAAGACTTTGCAAGTGCTGTCTTACATTTTGACTTTTGAGAACCTTTATTTAGTTTGATTTCTATAATAAAAAGAGTGATTGACTAATTGCTGGAGACCGTGGATTAGCTTGAGAGATAAAAATCAGGATGGGGAGTGGGGGGGCAGCAGCCTTATAGGGACCATACACGTTCATGAGTTTTACCTCCAGGAGCCCCACCAGATTCTCAGGGTGAAGATCAGAGAAAAATCCCCTCCTGTTTCTAGCAGGGAGGAGGTGAAAGTAACCATTTGGAAGTACATCTAGATGCTCTGTTCTCCTTAAAAATGCCTGCCCTCAAGGAAAACTATTTTTCCAGAGCATAACCAGCTTTTGTTGGCTCTTATCAGAGCCTAAACGACTTGGGAGAAGGGAAGTACCCAATTCCAGCACCCTCTGCCTTCTTGTTTCACATAAGGGAGAATGATAATCAGAAACACTTGTGAAGGTCACAGCCCAGGGACACAAGCTCAATAAAAGACTGATACCCACTCATAGGATTATAGAATGCCTCCCCTGCCCCCACACCTTACCATCACATCAACAGGGCTCCTGTGCAATAACAGGGTGCTACAGCTGAAAGAACTGCAAGCCTCAGACCCTATTCAAGAAGCAGTCTTTAGGGAAATCCAAAGACAAGAGGGAGGATACAGAAACAAGGATGCTAGAAGAAATTTTAGCCTCTGACACTACTACTACAACAAACAGTAAACAGCTTAATTCCTAGCCAAAAAAACAAAATCCCATGTTAAAGGCCTATTTACCTCAGTTCATTTTATCAGCTTCCAACAAAAAATTATAAGACAAGCTAAAAGGAAAAAAAAATCTGATGAGACAAGGCAAGTGACAGAATCAAACTCTGATATGGCAGAGATTTTGGAATTATGAGACCAGGTCTTTATGATAACTGGATAATATGCTAAGGGCTCTGTCTTAATCTGCTCAGGGTGCTAGAACAAAATATCAAAGACTGGTTGGTTAAGTGGCAGAAATTTATTTCTCTCAGTTTTGGAGGCTGAGATGTCCATGATCAAGGTACTGGCTGATTTGGTTTCTGGTGAGAGTGTTCTTCCAGAAGCTTGTGGATGGCTGCCTTCTTGCTGTGAACTCACATGGCAGGGAGGGGAGGAGGAAGGAGAGAGGGAGCAAGCTCTGTAGTCTCTTATAAGGTACCAGCCCTATTGGATTAGTGCCCCACCCTTGAGACGTCATTTGACCTGTATCACCTAACAGGCCCTGTCTCCAAATACAGCCACACTGGGGGTTAGGGCTTCAATATATGAATTTTGGAGGGACACAGATTTAGTCCATAAAATTCTGCCCCAGCCCTGTAAAATTCATGTCCTTGCATGCAAATACATTCATTCCATCCCAACAACCTCAAGCCTTTTAATTCATTCCAGCATAAACTCTAAAGACCAAAGCCTCATCTAAATATCATCTAGATCAGATACAAGTGAGAGTCTAGGTATGATTTATCCTGAGGAAAAATTCCTCTTCTGTGAACCTGTGAAACCAGATAGGTAGGTGCTTCCAAAATACAATGGTGGGACAGGCATAGGATAGGTATTCCCATTCAAAAAGGTAGAAATAAGAAAGGAATAGGTGATGGGTCCAAAACATAGCAAGGCAAATTCTAATCTTAAGGCTTGCGAGCAATCCTCTTTGGTTTGATCCCCTGTCTTCTGGGCCAGTGGGTTGGCAGTCTCTCTTCAGGATCCATTGGGGTGACAGTTGCACCTCTGCAGCTCTGCCAGGCAAGGCTCTACCAGGGGTGGATCACTCTCCCAGGGTTCTGCTGGATGGGAGTCCCACCCCCAAGGCTCTGTAGGGTGGCTCTGCCCCCGAGCCTTTGGTGAAAGGCTGTCTGGCCTGTTGAAACTGAGGCAATGGCTCCACTCTTTGAAATGGAGGAAGCAACCCTGGTGATTTTTAAATTGCTTTTGGACTCATTCTTTCCTTTTCTTGAAGAATAATGCATGTTCACAGCAGAATAGCTCAATTGTCTATTCTTGCAGGATCTAAGAAGTCCAACAGCCTTCCTTTATTTCTCCTGCTTTTTTTCTTGTCCCCTTTATTCCCAGTTGTCAGTATTTTTGCCATTCTTCTCAAGATCCTTGGAACATTCACCAAGATATACCACATTCTGGGCCATAAAACACAAATTTAGAAGAACAGAAATCATACAGTGTCTTCTCTAAGACTGTAATGGAATTAAACTGTAAGGCAATAACAGAAGGATAACTGGAAAATTCCAAAATAAGTGGAGATTAAACAACACAGTTTAAGTAACACATGGGTGAAAGAAGAATCTCAAGAGAAATTTTAAAATACTTTGAACTAAATGAAAATGAAAACACAACATCAAAATTTGTGTGATGTAGTGAAAGCAGTGCTTATAGGGGAATTTATAGCATTGAATGCTATAAATATATATTAGAAAATATATATTAGAAAAGAAGATCTAAAATCAATAATTTATGTTTTCACCTTAGGAAACTAGAATAAGAAGACCAAATTAAGTCCAAGGTAAGTAGAAGAAAAGAAACAATAAAAGCTAGAGTGAAAATCAATGAAATTAAAAATAGAAAATCAATAGAATAAATGAAACCAAAAGCTGGTTCTTTGAAAAGGTCAATAAATTTGATAAGCTTCTAGCCAGTGTAACAAAGAAAAGAGGACACAAATTACTAATATCAGAAATGGAAGAGAAGGATCATTACAGATCCTATGGACATTAAAAGGATAATAAGAGAATACTCTGAGCCACTCTATTCCCACAAATTTGATAACCTAGATGAAATGGGCCAATTCCTTGAAAGACACAATCTGTGAAAACTCACACAAGAAGAAATCAACAACATGAATAGGCCTCTATATATTAAAGAAATTGAATCAGTAGTTAATAATCTTCCAAAACAGAAAGCACTAGGCCCAGATGGTTTCACTGGTGAATTCTACCAAACATTTAAGGAAGAAATTATACCAATTCTCTACAATCTCTCTTAGAGGATAGAAGATGGAATACTTCCTAACTCATTCTATGAGACCATCATTGCCCTAATACCAAAAAACAAAGACATTACAGAAAAAAAAAAAAAAAACCAATATCTCTCATGAACATAGATGCAAAAATCCTCAACAGAGTATTAGCAAATTGAATGCAACGATGTAAAGAATTATATAGCATGACCAAGTAGGATTTACCCCAGGTATGCAAGGCTGGTTAACATTCCAAAATCAATGAATGTAATCCATCACATCAACAGGCTAAAAAATAAAAATCATGTAGAAAAAGCATTTGACAAAATCCAACACCCATTCATGATAAAAACACTCAATAAACTGGAAATAGAGGTGAACTTCCTTATCTTGATGTAGAATGTCTAAAAAAACCTACAGTTAACATTATGCTTAATGGTGAAAGACTTGAAGCTTTCAATAAGATCATGTACAGGGCAAGAATGTCCCCTCTCACCACTCCCTTTCAACATCATTCTGGAAGTTCTATCTAATACAATAAGACAAGAGAAAAATAAAAGTTATTGGGTAGGAAGAAATAAAACTGTCTTTGCTCACAGATGACGTTATTGTCTATGTAGAAAATTCTATAGAATCAACAAAAAATCTGGGGAGTGTTATTGGCAAGATGGCAGAGTAGGAGATCCCATCTTCCATCATCCCATAAAAACAATTAGACAACTATCCACAAGTTAAAAAAAGGTCTGGGAGAGCTCAGGAACCCATTGAAAAAGCTATAGCAACATAGTGGAGCAAAAAAATCCCAGAATAATGGCACAAAAAGGGTAGGAAGAACACTTTCATTTTTCCTGCATCATCCCATCTCCCATTCAGGCACTGCTCAGGTCCAAGAGTTCCTCTCACAGGGATAAGGAGATCAGGGTGAGTGACAAACTTTCCTAGACTTTCAGGGCACTGCCCAAAGGACCTGCTTAGGTTTCACTTCACCCAGATCAGTGGGGAGACTGGCATGGCATAGATGTCTGGAGATGGCTGGGAAAAAAGAAAAAAAGGCAGAGGCTATCGTTATCAACCACCCAGCAGGAGAAACTGTGGTATCCAGTGGCCTGCACTGCAGAGGACCCCAGCAGTGTTTGCAACTAAGGACCTCAAAATCCCTTGTGGACACCACAGATCCTCTCTGGTTTTACCACTGAGGACACTGCAGTGTTCACCATTTGGGACCCTAATGGCCCACTCCACAGAAGACCCCAGAAGCTTTTACTGCTGAGGAAACCGACAGCCAGCACAACCATCACAGACTCCCCACAAGTCTGCTGGTGAGTGCCCTGCAGATTTTCACCTTCATAGATTCCAGCTGCCTGAGTCCCCCCGAGTCCCTGCTGGAGCCACCCCAGCCAGCACTGCCATAGACATCCTAGCATCATAATCCTCACATTTATGCCTGTAGCCAGACCAATCTCAACAGCTGCATACACATATGTAACTGCCTCCTATCACCATGCCTGTGATTGGCTTCTGCAGCCACATGTATGCATGCCAAACAGCTCTGGTCCCTGCAGCTATAAGCACCTGGAGCCAGGTCTAACACTTTCACTGAAGTTCACCACTGTGCACATGCCTGTAGCTGGCCTCTGAAGCTGTGCACATGCAAGCCACCAAATCTGGTCCCAATGGTTGCATGTGTGCCCACAGTCAGACCCACACTGGTCTCTGGCCCCAGCTTTCACCACATGAAATCATAACTGGCCACTGCAAGCATGTATGCATGCACCTACAGCTGGCCCTGCAGCTGAGCATATTCATGCTGACAGCCATGGTCACCATCTCCACCTGCCCTGGTCCCTTGCTGATGGACCTTAAGGCACCACTGAGCACCCCAACAAATCTCAAAGCCACTGTGGATTCCGCAAGCTCTCACTGCCGACATCCAAGCAGTTGCTGATGTTATGGACTGCACCTGCTTGAGCCTACAAACAATGAGCTCCACAGGCCCTGAGCCCTCACCTGCTGCCCTGCCAGGGCAGGGAAGCTAATTCATAGCTCCATCCATGACTGGATATAGTACCCTGTCCTGATGATCTAGTAAACCTAATCAGAGAATTCAGGCAACCGTAGAACCCATGCTACAACCTCATTTTGGTAGGCAATGAAGCCAACAGTCCTATCCAACTGTTCTCAGCCAGTAGCACACCCTCACATCCCCATCCTCAGAGCTTGAACAGTTGCCTTGCCCCAAAATAGACCATAGTAACAGGACACAGCTGCCCAAAGATATTATCAGCAGATACACCCAGAAACCCAAACTGAGCTGAGTGGTAAAGAACTGTCTCTGACAAAACAAACAAGTAAAGTCTGGAAGAGGTTCCCCATTACTGAAATGCACAGATACCAATGTAAAGAATTGAGAATCATGAAAAAGCCAGTAAATATGACACCACCAAAGGAAACTCATAAAGCTCCCATAACTGACTCTAAAGAAATGGAAATTTATGAACTTTCAAATAATTCAGAATAATCTTTTTCTGGGGGGCGGGGGGGCGGGGAAGACTAGCCCTGAGCTAACATCTGCCAATCCTTCTCTTTTTGCTGAGGAAGACTGGCCCTGAGCTGACATCCGTGCCCATCTTCCTCTATTTTATATGTGGGATGCCTACCACAGCATGGCTTACCAAGCAGTGCCATGTCTGCACCAAGGATTCAAACCGGCGAACCCCAGGCCACTGAAATGGGAATGTGCACACTTAACTGCTGTGCCACTGGGCCAGCCCCCAGAATAATATTCTTAAGGAAGTTTGGTGAACTATAAGAAAACAGTGCATGTACAAAATGGGAAGTTTGATAAGGAAATAGTAACCATTAGAAAAACCAAGCAGAAATCTCAGATTTGAAAAATACAATAACTGAACTGAAGAATTCAATAGAGAATTTCAAAAGCAGACTCTATCATGCATAAGAATTAACGACTTGGAGAAAAGGACATTGGAAATTACCAAGTCAGAGGAGCAAAAAGAAAAAAGAATGAAAAAGAGTGAAGAAAGCCCATGGGAATTAGGGACTCAATGAAAAGACATAATATTTGCATTATGGGAATTCCAGAAGGAGAATAGAAAAAGAAAGGGACAGAAAGTATATTTAAAGCAATAATTGCAGAAAACTTCCCAAGCCGGGGAAGAGAAATAGACATTCAGATCCATGAAGCTCAAAGGACCCCAAATAGGTTGAAGCCGAATAGGACTACCCCAAGACACATTAAAATTAAATTGTCAAAAGTCAAAGACAAAGGAAAAATTTTAGAAGCAGCAGGAGAAAAGAAAGAAGTTACATACAATGGAATCCCCATAAGGTTATCAGCAGATTTCTCAATAGAAACTTTTTAGGCCAAGAGAAAATGGGATGACATATTCAAAATATTGAAAGAAAATAACTCAACCAAGAATTCTATACCCAATGAAGCTGTCTTTCAGAAATGAAGGATGGATAAAGACTTTCCCAAACAAACGAAAGCTGAGGGAGTTCATTACCACCAGACCTGCATTATAAGAAATGCTAAAGGGATTTCTTTGAGTGGAAGTAAAAAATGCTAATTAACATCATAAAAACACAAAAAGGTGACATAAATCTGACTGGTAATGGTGAATATATAGTCATAGTTAGATTCTGCAACATGGTAATGGTGGTGCATAACTCATAACTCTAGTTTAAAAGTTAAAAAAAACAAACATAGCAAAAATAACCATAAACACAATAATCTGTTTATTTACACACTGTAAAAACGTGTAAATTATAACAGCAATAACCTAAAATATGAGGGCAAAAGGAAGTCAAAGTTTAAAATGTACAAATTATATTGAAGTTAAGCTGTTATCAGTTTAAAATAGGGTGTTATAAGTTTAAGATATTTTATGTAAGCCTCATGGTAACCACAAGGGAAAATCTTGTATTAATTACATAAAGAATACAATAAAGAAATCAAGCAATACTGATACCAAAAGACGTCAAAACACACAAAAACAGTCAGCAGGATAAGAAACAACAATGGATCTACAAAACAACCAGAAAATAATGAACAAAGTGGTGATAATAAGTCCTTATCTCTCAATAATTATTTTAAAAGTACATGGATTAAATTCTCCAATCAAAAGACATAGAATGGCTGAATGGATAACAAAACAAGATCCAATAATATTCTGTCTACAAGGACTCACTTTAGCCTTAAAGAAACACATAGACTGAGAGTGAAGGGATTGAAAAAGACATTTCAAAAAAAAGAAAACCAAAAATATTTAAAAAGCAGGGGTGGCAATACTTACATCAGGCAAAATAGATTTAAACTAAAAATGGTAAAAAGACAAAGAAGGTAATTATATAATGATAAAGGGGCCAATAAATCAAGAAGATATAACAATTGTAAATATTTATGCACCCAAATTTGGAGCACCTAAATGTATTAAGCAAAAACTAACAGCTAAAAGGAGAAATAAACAGTAATATAATAATACTTGGGGACTTTAATACCCTCAACATTGAGTAGATCATCCTGACAGAGAACCAATAAAGAAACAGTGGATTTGGACAACAATATGGACCAAATGGACGTAACATACACAGAACATTCTATCTGATAACAGCAGAAAACACATTCTTGTCAAGCACACATGGAACATTTTCTAGGATAGCCCATATGTTATGCCACAAAATAAGTGTTATCAAATTCAAGAAGATTGAAATTATACAAAGTATCTTCTCTGAACACAATGACATGAAACTAGAAATCAACAACAAGAGGAAAACTGGAAAATTCACAAAACCATAGAAATTAAACAACACCCTTCTGAAAAATTAATGGACCAAAATAGAAATTAAAGGGGGAATCAAAATTTCTTGACACAAATGAAAATAGAAACACAACATACCAAAACTTATGGGATGCAGCAAAAGCAGGTGTAAGAGGGCTGTACATAGAAATAAACATCTACTGAAGAAGCAAGAAAGATCCCAAATAAACAGCCTACTCTACACCTTAGGGAACTAGAAAAGTAAGAACAAATTGAGCCAAAAGTTAGCAGAAGAAAGGATATAGTAAAGATTAGAGTATAAATAAATGAAATAGAGAACAGAAAAACAATAGAAAAAATTAACCAAACTAAGAATTGGTTCTTTGAAAAGATTAACAAAATCAACAAACCTTTGCTAGACTAACCAAGGAAAAAACAGAAAGGACCCAAATCAACAAAATTATAAATGAAAAGGGATTCAGTTCAGAAATTCAATGATCATAACAGGCTACTATGAACAAATATACACCAACACACTGGACAACATAGAAGAAATGGAAAAAATTTTGGAAACATACAACTTACCAACCCTGGATCAAGAAGAACATCTGAATAGACCAATTATTAGCAAGAAGATTGAGTCAGTAAGCAAAAATCTCCCAATGAAGAAAAGCCCAGGACAAAATGGCTTCACTGGTGAATTTTACAAAACATTTAAAGAAGAATTAACACTAATCCTTCTCAAACTCTTCCTAAAAATTGAACAGGAGGAAACAGTCCCAAACTCATTTTACAAGGCCACCATTATTCTGATACCAAAGTAGGAAAAGGACACTACTAGAAAAGAATACTATAAGCCAATATCTCTGATGAATATAGATGCAAAAATTCTCAATAAAATAGTAGCAACCCAAATTCAGCAGCACATTAAAAAGATCACTTACCACGATCAGGTGGGATTTATCTCTGGGATGCAAGGATGGTTTAACATACATGAATCAATCTGTGTGATACATCACCTTAATAGAATGAAAGAAAAGAATTATATGATCATCTTAATAGACACAGAAAAAGCATTTGAAAAGATTCAATGTTCATTCATGATAAAAACTCTTAACAAAATAGGCATAGAAGAAAAATATCTCAACCTAATAAAGGCTATATATGACAAGACCATAGCTAACATCATTCACAATGGTGAAGTGTTGAAAGCTTTTCACCTAGATCAGGAAAAAGGCAAGGGTGTCCATCCTCACCACTCCTATTCGACATAATACTGGAACTCCTAGCTAGAGCAGTCAGGCAAGGAAAAGAAATAAAAGTTATCAAAATTAGAAAGGAAGAAGTAAAATTGTCTCTATTTGCAGACAACATAATTTTATATATAGAAAACCCTAAAGACTCAACCAAAAATCTGTTGGACCTAGTCAATGAATCCAGTAAAGTTGCAGGATACAAACTTAAGATACAACAATTTGTACCATTTCTATACACTAACAAACAATTTTCTGAAAAAGAAATAATTTGATCAAATTTGCAATAGCATAGAAAAAATAAAATACTTCAGAATAGCTTTAACTAAGGAGGTGAAAGGTCTCCACGCTGAAAAGTACAAGACATTGATGAAAGAAATTGAAGGAAACACAAATAAATGGGAAAATATCTCATATTCATGTTTCGAAGAATTAATATTGTAAAATGTCAGTACTACCAAAAGTCATCTATAGGGAGTGATGTCAGCATCATGGTGTTGTGAGCTCTCCCCTTGAACTCTACCCTCTAAAATACAACCAAAGGACATTCATACACCAACAGAAGATATTCACACAACACAAAGGACCTCTGAGAGACCCAAGTGCCATGTGTCTGCAGGTGGTGGTGCAGGATCCCTCAGAAGAGGTGGAAAGTGGTAAGGGGAACTTTTCTCTTCCCAAAGGCAGTGACCTGGAACTGTGCAAGGTTCTGAGAGGAAAGCAGGGTGGGGCAGCCCTCCATGAGTACAGCATCACTCTCTATGTTCCCTCACAGCCCGTGGGAAAGCCCCACACAAAGAAGTGATGGAGCTCTTGTGGGGGTGCCTTTGTCAAGCTAGCACCCCAGGATAGCAGTTGGTGAGGGCCCAGGGAGAATGCCTTGGATCATGTAGGAGACAGAAGGCGCCCCTCCCTCTTCCCAGCACTCAGCCCTGCATTTGGCTGGAGCACTTTATGGAGAGAGGAGCAGGGGCTGGGGGGAGGCATGCAGGTGAAAGTACCCCTTCCCCCACCCAGTACCCCAGCCCTGTGATCAGCCAGGGTGCCACACAGAGGAATGATGGCTGGGGAGGTGCACAGGTGAAAGTTCCCCTTCCCCTGCCAGGCACCCCAGCCCTGTTATTGGCCAGGGCACCACAGAGAGAGGAGCAGTGACTGGGGGAGATACAGGTGAAAGAAGGCACCCCTTCCCCCGCCTGGCACTCCAGCCCTGTGATAAGCATGGAGACAAAAGCAGCAGCTGGGGGAGGTGCAGGAGAAAGAAAGTGCTCATTCCCCTGCCCACTGCTTCAGCTTTTTGATCGGCCAGAGTGTTGCATAGAGAGAAAAGTAGTTAGCAGCTGGATCTGGGGAGCCGTGGATTGTGCCAGGCCCTTAATACACAGCACCTGACCCACACCCAGTGATGGCAGGTGGAAGCTTCAACCAGATAATATCACTGTGGAGGCAAAAACCCACACTTTCAAGCAATATGAAAAATTATATTAAATCTCCAGACCAGAAGGAAAATAACAAGTACCCAGAAATCAAACCTGAAGGCACAGAAATTCATAACCTAAATGACAAGGAATTCAAAATAGCTATCATAAAAAAAGCTCAACAAGTTACGAGAAAACACAAAGACAATTTAGCAAATTCAGGAGCTTCTTCACAAAAGAGATTGAAACTATAAAGAACCAATCAACTGTTGGAGATGAAAAACACAATGGATAAGATTTAAAAAAATCTGGGTTCCCTAAACAACAGAGCTGACATCATGGAGGACCGAATTAGCAATTTAGAAGACAGAGACATAGAAATGCTTCAGATAGAGAAGAGAGAACTAAGACTAAAATGAAATGAAGAAATTCTCAGAGAAATATCTGATTCAATTAGGAAATGCGACATAAGGATTATAGGTTTTTCCAAGGGAGAAGAGAAAGGAGAATGGAGCAGAAAGCTTGTTCAAAGAAATAATAGCTGAGAACTTCCCAAACATGGGGAAAGAGCTGGAAATAAAAGTGAATGAAGCCAATAGATTCCCTAACTATATCAATGTTAAAAGACTGGCTGAAAGGGATATAGTAGTAAAGCTGGCCAAACTCATTGACAAAGAGAAAATATTAAGGGCAGCAAGGCAGAATAAAATAACTTACAAAGGAAACCCTATCAGGCTTTCAGTGGATTTCTGAAGAGAAAACTTACAAGCTAGGAGAGAGTGGAATGATATATTCAAAATTCTGAAAGACGAAACTTTCAGCCAAGAATACTCTTTCCAGCAAAAATATCCTTCAGATATGACGGAGCAATAAAAACTTTCCCGGATAAACAAAAGCTAAGGGAGTTCATTGCCACAAGACCCCTCCCTACAAGAAATCCTCAAGAAGGCCCTCATAACTGAAAAAAAAAAAAATAGTAAAGGGGCTACAAAGCCCTGAGCAAGGAGATGAATAGGAAGGCAACAATGAGAAAATGGCAGCTCTCTATCAGATCAGGTTAGTAAACACTTAACTATAACATTAAAGATAAAGTGAAGGAAAACACCACAATGAAAATAATCTCAGAGGCTGGCCCCATGGCCAAGTGGTTAAGTTCGCGCGCTCTGCTGCAGGTGGCCCAGTGTTTCGTTGGTTCGAATCCTAGGCACGGACATGGCCACGCTGAGGCAGTATCCCACATGCCACAACTAGAAGGACCCACAACGAAGAATATACAGCTATGTGCCAGGGGCTTTGGGGAGAAAAAGGAAAAAAAAATCTTTAAAAAAAATAATAATCTCATCATTTTAACCACAAACTCACAACACATGATGGAATAAGATATGACAATAATTGCTTAGAAGGGGAAGAGGAATGGGATGGAATAAGCTTAGTCTAAGGAAATAAGAGGCTATCAGATAATGGACTATCTTATCTACAAGATTTTTTATACAAACCTAATGGTAATCTATAAGCAAAAAATTAGAACAGAGACACAAATGATAAACAAGGATAAAACTAAGAAAACTATCATAGACAACTACCTAACCAAATTGGTAATCCAAAATGCACAGGACGAGAAACAAAAGAAATGCCGAAGAACTGGAATATGAGCAATAAGATGGCAGCATTAAGCTCTCATATATCAAAAATCACTCTAAATGTAAATGGATTGAATTCTCCAATCAAAAAACACGGAGTGGCAGGATGGATTAAAGATCAAGACCCAACAATATGCTGCCTCCAGGAAACACATCTCAGCTCCAAAGACAAACACAGGCTCAGAGTGAGGGGTGGAAGATGATACTCCAGGCTAATGGCAAACTAAAGAAAGCAGGTGTTGCCACACTTATATCAGACAAAGTGGACTTTAAGATAAAACAGGTAAAGAGAGACATAGAGGGGCAGTATTTAATGATAAAAGAGACTCCCCAGCAAGAAGACATAACACTTATAAACATATATGCACCCAACACAGGAGCACTAAGGTACATAAAGCAACTATTAACAAACCTAAAAGGATATATTAATGACAACACAGTAATAGTAGGAGACCTCAACATGCCACTTACATCAATGGATAGATCATCCAGACAAAAAGTCAACAAGGAAATATTGGAAGTAAATGAAAAACTAGACCAGAAAGACTTTATATATATACATAGAACACTCCATCCCCAAACAGCAGAATACACATTCTTCTCAAATGCTCATGGAACATTCTCTTGGATAGACCATATCTTGGGAAACAAGGCAAGCTTCAATAAATTTAAGAAGATTGAATTCATTTCTAGCATCTTTTCTAACCATAATGATATGTGATATGATATCTAATGATAATGATGTGAAACTAGAAACCAACTACAAGAAAAAAGCTGGGAAAGGAACAAAAATGTAGAGACTAAACAACATGCTACCAAACAACCAATGGATAATTGAAGAAATCAAAGGAGAAATCAAAAAAATACCTGGAGACAAATGAGAACAAAAACACACCATGCCAATTCATAAGGGGTGCAGCAAACCTAGTCCAAAGAGGGAAATTATAGCAATACAGGCCCACTTGAAACAAGAAAAATCTCAAATAAGCAATCTTAACATCCACCAAACAGAATTAGAAAAAGAAGAACAAACGAAGCCCAAACTCAGCAGAAGGAGGGAAATGGTAAAAATTAGAGCAGAAATAAGTGAAATTGAAACAAGACTGTAGAAAGGATCAATGAAACAAAGAGCTGATTCTTTGAGAACATAAACAAAATTGACAAACCCTTAGCCAGACTCACTAAGCAAAAAAGAGAGAAGGCTCAATAAAATAAAATAAAATAAAAATAAATAAAATTAGAAATGAAAGAGGAGAAATTACAATGGATACCAGAGAAATACAAAAGATTGTAAGAGAATAATATGAAAAACTATAGGCCCACAAAATGGACAATCTGGAAGATATGGGTAAATTCTTAGACTTTTACAACCTCCAAAAACTGAATCAAGACGAAGTAATCTGAATAGACCAATCACAAGTAAAGAGATTGAAACAGTAATCAAAATCCTCCCCAAAAATAAAAGTCCAGGATCAGAAGGCTTCTCTGGAGAATTCTATCAAGCATTCAAAGAAGATTTATTACCTATCCTTCTCAAACTATTCCAAAAAATTGAGGAAGATGGAACAATTCTTAAGACATTCTGAGGCCAATATCACCCTGATCCCAAAGCCAGACAAGGACAACACAAAGAAGGAAAATTACAGGCAAATATAGATGATGAACATAGTTGCAAAAATCCTCAACAAAATATTGGCTAACCAAATACAGCAATACATTAAAAAGATCATACACCATGATCAAATGGGATTCATACCAGGGACACAAGGATAGTTCAACATCCACAAATCAATCAATGTGATACACCACATTAATAAGATGAAGAGCAAAAACTACACAGTCATCTCAATAGATGCAGAGAAAGCATTTGACAAGATCCAACATCCATTCATGATAAAAACTCTCAGTAAAATGGGTATAGAAAGAAAGTACCTCAACATAATAAAAGCCATATGTGACAAACCCACAGCCAACATCATACTCAATGGGAAATACTGAAAGCCATCCCTCTGAGAACAGGGACAAGACAAGGGTGCCCACTCTCACCACTCTTATTCAACATAGTCCTGGAGATTTGGGCCAGAGCAATTAGGCAAGAAAAAAAGAATAAAAGGAATCCAAATAGGCAACGAAGAAGTGAAACTCTTGCTGTTTGCAGACAACATAACTCTATATATAGAAAACCCTAAAGAATCCATCGGAAAACTATTAGAAATAATTGACAACTACAGCAAATTTTCAGAGTAAAAAGTCAACTTACAAAAATCAGTGGCGTTTCTGTACTCCAATAATGAACTAACAGCAAGAGAACTCAAGAATACAATCCCATTTACAATTGCAATGAAAAGAATAAAATATCTAGGAATAAATTTAACCAAGGAGGTGAAAGAGCTGTACAAGGAAAACTATAAGACATTACTGAAATAAATTGATAACAGCATAAGGAAATGGAAAGATATTAAATGCACATGGATTGGAAGAATGAACACAGTTAACATGTCCATACTACCTAAAGCAATCTACAGATTCAATGCAATCCCAATCAGAATCCCAGTGACATTCTTCACGGAAATAGGACAAAAAAATCTCAAAATTCATATAGGGCAACAGAAGACCCTGAATAGCCAAAACAATCCTGAGAAACAAGAACAAAGTTGGAGGCATCTCAATCCCTAACTTCAAAATATACTACAAAGCTATAGTAATCAAAACAGCATAGTACTGGTACAAAAACAGGCACACAGATCAATGAAACAGAATTGAAAGCCCAGAAATAAAACCACACATTTATGGACAGCTAATCTTTGACAAAGGTGCCAAGAACATACAATGGAGAAAGGAAAGCCTCTTCAATAAATGGTGCTGGGAAAACTGGACAGCCACATGCAAAAAAATGAAAGTAGACCATTATCTTTCTCTCAAAATAGACTCAACATCAAAAATAGACTCAACATGGACTGAAGTCTTGAAGGTAAGACCTGAAACCATAAAATTGCTACAAGAAAATATAGGCAGTACACTCTTTGACGTCAGTGTTAAAAGGATATTTTTGAATACCATGTCTACTCGGTCAAGGGAAACAAAAGAAATAATAAACACGTTGGACTTCATCAGACTAAACAGCTTCTGGAAGGCAAAGGAAACCAGGATTAAAATGAAAGGACAACCCACCAACTGGGAGAAAATATTTGCAAATCATACATCCAACAAGGGGTTAATCTCCATAATATATAAAGAACTCACACAACAGAACTACAGAAAAGCAAACAATTCAATCAAAAAGTGGGCAGAGGATATGAACAGACATTTTTCCAAAGAAGATATACAGATGGCCAATAGGCACATGAAAAGATGCTCAACATCACTAATCATCAGGGAAGTGCAAATCAAAACTACACTTAGATAACACCTTATGCCTGTTAGAATGGCTATAATCACCAAGACGAAAAATAACAAATGTTGTAGAGGTTGTGGAGAAAAGGGAACCCTCATACACTGCTGGTGGGAATACAAACTGGTGCAGCCATTATGGAAAACAGTATGGAGATTTCTCAAAAAATTAAAAATAGAAATACCATATGACCAGCTATCCCACTACTGGGTATTTATCCAAAGAACTTGAAATCAACAATACAAAGAGGCTTATGCACCCCTATCTTCATTGCAGCATTATTCACAATAGCCAAAATGTGGAAGCAACCTAGGTGTCCATTGACTGATGATCAGATAAAGAAAATGTGGTATATATATACAATGGAATACTACTCAGCCATAAAAAACCACAAAATTGTCCCATTCGCAACAATATGTACGGAACTTGAGGATATTATGTTAAGCAAAATAAGCCAGATAGAGAAAGACAAACACCATATGATTTCATTCATTTGTGGAAGATAAACAAACTTACGGACAAAGAGACAGTTTAGTGGTTATGATGGGGAAGGGGGTTGAGGAATGGGAACAAAGGGTGAAGGGGCACATTTATATGGTGACTGACAAATAATAATATACAACTGAAATTTCACAATAGTATAAACTATTATGACCTCAATTTTAAAAAACTGTCTATAGATTCAATGCAAACTCTATCAAGATCCCAATGGCATTTTTTACAGAAGTAGAAAAACCACTCCTAAAACTTACGTGGAACTACAAAAGACCCAAAATAGTCAAAGAAATCCTGAGAAAGAAGAACAAAGCAGGCGGTATCACACTTCCTGATTTCAAGCTCTGCTATAAAGCTATAGTCATCAAAACAGTATGGTACTAGCATAAAAACAGGCAAATAGACCAATGGAACAGAATAGAGATCCTGGAAATAAACTCAAGCATATACCCTCAACTAATATTTGACAGGAGCCAAAAATACTCAATGGAGAAAAGACAGTCTCTTCACTAAATGGTGCTGGGATAATTGGATATTCACATGTAAAAGAATGAAACTGAACTCCTATCTTACACCACTCAGAGAAATTAACTCAAAATTGATTAAAGACTTAAATGTAGGACCTGAAACCATGAAGCTCCTAGAAGAAAACATAGGAACAAAGCTCCTTGACATGGGTCTTGGTAATGATTTTTTGGCTATCACACCTAAAGCACAAGCAATAAAATAAAAAAGAAACATGTGGAACTACATCAAACTAAAAAGGTTCTTGAAAGCAAAAGAAACCATCAACAAAGTGAAAGACAAGCTATGGAATTGGAAGAAATATTTGCAAACCATGTATCTGATAAGGGGTTAGTATCCCAAACATCTAAAGAACTCATACTGCTCAAAAGCAAAAAACCCAATAACCCCGTTAAAAAATGGGCAAAGGATCTGAATAGACATTACTCCAAAGAATATATATATGTGAAAGGCCAACAGATACATGAAAAGATGCTTAACATCACTAGTCATTAGGGAAATGCAAATTAAAACCACAATGAGACATCACATCATGCCTGTTAGAATGACCATTATTAAAAAGACAAGAGATAACAAATGCTGATGTGGATGTGGAGAAAAAGAAACCCTTGTGCACTGATGGTGGGATTCTAAGTTGATACAGCCACTATGGGAAACAGTATGGAGGATCCTCAAAAATTAAAAATAGAACTACCATATTATCCAGCAATTCCACTCCTGGGACTATATCTAAAGGTGAGAAAAACACTAAGTCAAAAATATATCTGCACCCCTGTGTTCATAACAGCACAATTTACAGTAACCAAGACATGGAAAAACCTAAGTGTCCATTGATGGATAAATGGATAAAGAAGTTGTGGTATGTATATAAAATGGAATATTATTCAACCATAAAAAATGAGGAAGTCCTGCCTTTTGAAGCAACAGGATGGACCTTGAAGGCATTATGCTAAGTGAAATAAGTCAGACAGAGAAAGACAAATGCTGTATGATCTCACTTATATGTGGAGTCCAAAAAAGAAAGAAAGAAAGAAAACCCAAACTCATTGAAAAAGAGATCAGACTTGTGGTTACCAGAGGTGGGAGGTTGGGGAAGAGAGAATTGGAGGAAGGTAGTCAAAAGGTACAAACTTCCACTTATAAGATAAATAAATACTAGAGATGTAATGTACAAATTGATGACTATAGTTAACATTGCTATATGATATATAGGAAAGTTGTTAAGAGAGTAAATTTTAAGGGTTCTCATCACAGGGAGAAATTTTTTTTCCTTTATTTTCTTCTTTTTAAAATTTTTATTGTATCTATATGAGAAGATGGATGTTAACTGAACATATTGTGGTAAACATTTCACAATATATGTAAATCAAACCATCATGCTGTACACCTTAAACTTATACAATGATGTATATCAATTATTTCTCAATAAAATTGGGGAAAAATTAAAAGATACTAAGTTTTGTGAGAATGTGGAGAAAAGGGAACCCTTATACACTGTTCATGGAAATGTAAAATGCTGCAACCACTATGGGATACAGTATGGAGGTTCCTTATAAAATTAAAAATGGAAGTGCCATATGATTCAGCAGTCCCACTTCTGAGTATGTCCAAAGGAAATAAAGTCACTATCTCAAAGAGATGTCTCCACTCCCATATTCATTGCAGCATTATTCACAGTAGAAAAGATATGGAAATAACATAAATGTCCATCGAATTATGAATGGACAAAGAAATTGTGGCATATGTATATAGAATGGAATATTATTCAGTCAAAAAATAAGGAAATCCTGCCATTTGCTACAATATGGATGAATCTGGAGGACTGAGACAGTTTGTCAGTTTCTTACAAAAGTAAACATACTCTTACCATATTATCCAGCAATCATGCTCCTTGGTATTTACCCAAAGGAGTTGAAAACTTAAGTCCACCCAGAAACTTGCACATGGGTGTTTATATCAGCTTTACTCATAATTGCCCCAAATTGGAAGCAACCCAGATGTCCTTCTGTAGGAAAATGGATAAACTGTGGTACATCCAGGCAATGGAATATCACAGTGCTGAAAGGAAATGAGCTATCAAGCCATGAAAAGTCATGGAGAAAACTTAAATGCATATTAGTAAGTTAAAGAAGTCGATCTGAAAAGGTTACATTACTGTATGATTCCAACTGTATGACATTCCAGAAAAGGCAAACTATGAAAACAGTAAAAAGATCAGTGGTTACCAAGGATTGGGGGGAAAGTTATGAATAGGCAGAGTAGAGAGAATTTTTAGGGCATTGAAACAACTTCGTATGATACTATAATGGTAGAGACATCTCATAACATATTTGTCCAAACCCATGGAATGTAGAACACCAAGATTGAACCCTAATGTAAACTATGGACTCTGGGTGATTATGATTTGTGAATGTAGATTCATCAGTTGTAACAAATGTACCATTCTCATGGGGGATGTTAATAATTGGGAAGGCTATTCATGTGTGGGGGCAAGGGATATAGGAAATCTCTGTATCTTCCACTCACTGTTGCTTGGACCTAAAACTTTGAAAAATCAAGTGTATTAAAAAATATAAGACATATTTGAAAGCAATTAAAGAATATCTATGTCAATGAATGACAACTCATATTAATAGATTAGAATATTTAAGTTTTTTAAGATGGCTACTCTCCCCAAATTCATCTACAGATTCAATGCAATCTGTATAAAAATACTGTCTGTTTTATGGCATAAATTGGAAAGCTAATGTTAAAATTCATATGGACAAACAAGGGACTCAGAATATTCAACAATCTTGAAGAAGAACAAATCTTGGAGAATTCACACTTCCCGATTTCAAAGTTTACTATAAAGCTACAGTAATCATGATAGAGTGGTATTGTGATATTGGCATAAGGGTAGACATACAAATCAATGGAATTGAATTGAGAGTCCAGAAAAATAACCCCTTACATTTATGAGCTATTGAAAGTCATCAAGAGTGTCAAGACAATTCAATGGGAAAAGAACAATCTTTCCAACAAATGGTGCTAGGGCTACTGTATATCCACATACAAAAGAATTAATTATGACCCTTGCTTCAGATAATGCACAATTATTAACTCAGAATGGATCATAGGCTTTAATATAAGGGATAAAAAGTATAAAACTCAAAAGAAAATATAGAAGTTAATCTTCATAATCTTGGATTAGGCAATGGTTTCCTACATATAACACCAAAAGCTCAAGTGACAAAAGAATAGAATAAATAAACAGGACTTCTCAAAATTAGAAACTTTTTCATTCACAGGATACCATCAAGAAAGTGAAAAGACAACCCCAAAAATAGGAGAAAATATATTTAAATCATATTATTTGATAAGAGATTTGTATCCAGAATATAAAAACTCTTGCAACTCGATAATAAAAAGACAGATAACTCATTTAAAAATAGGCAAAGGTTGAATAGCCATTTCTCTGAAGATTTACAAACGACCAATAAGCACATAGAAAGATTCTCAACTGCTGCTGAGACCAGCTAGGCAGCCAGCCGAAGGGGCGGTCGGAATTAATAGACAGAACACAATCTATATTATTCAATGGGACAGGGGACCATCAGCCTCAAGGACTGAGGTGAGGTCCCTCAGATGGCCACATATTTATTTGCAGGTAAAGAATCACAAGCAATTACAATAGCAGAAACTCATGCCTGCAGGGACACACAGGCCAGAGTCCAAAGGTTCTATTCTTCATCCCCTGAAGCACACCAGCTCATCCCAGGACAATTAGCAAGGTATGCAGGCAGCCTTCTGTTCCTGCAAGGGCCCGGCGTTCCTAAGCCCTTTGCCTTCATGCCCGATAACATATCCCCCTCCGGCCTGAGAGTCCAAAGCACAAGCAATCTGGTATAATGATTATGGGGATCAGCAGATCACATATCCCCCCAGTCACCCATTTGGAATTTATTTTTCCTTAGGCTTAAAGCCTAGCAAGAATGCTGCTATGCTCTCCTGCAACACTCAACATAAACATTCATTAAAGAAATGCAAATCAAAACCACATTGAAATACTACTTCACACCCTCTAGGAGGGCTATAATAAAAAAGACAGTAAAGTGAAAACAACCCAGATGTCCATCAACTGATGAATGTGTAAACAAAATGTGGTATATCCATAGAATGGAATATTAGTTGGCAATAAAAAATGAAGTAACTATACAAGCTACATGAATGAACCTCGAAAATATCATGATAAGTAAAAGAAGCCAGTCATAAAAAATCACGCATTATACATTTCTGTTTATATGAAAAGTACAGAGACAGCAAACTTATAGAGACGGAAAGTAGATTAGTGGTTGCCTAGGACTGGTACAGGCATACCTCGGAGATATTGCAGGTTTGGTTCCAGATCACTGCAATAAAACAAACATTGCAATAAAGTGAGTCACATGAACTTTTTGGTTTTCCAGTGCATATAAAAGTTATATTTACACTATACTGTAGTCTATTAGGTGTACAATAGCATTATGTCTAAAGAAAAAGTACATACCTTAATTAAAAAATACTTTATTGCAAAAAAATGCTAACCATCGTCCAAGCCCTCAGCGAGTCGTAATCTTTTTGCTGGTGGAGGGTCTTGCCTCAATGTTGATGGCTGCTGACTGATGAAGGTGGTGGTTGCTGAAGATTGCAGCGGCTGTGGCAATTTCTTAAAATAAGACAACAATGAAGTTTGCCACATTGATTGACTCTTCCTTTCATGAACGATTTCTCTGTAACATGTGATACTGTTTGATAGCTTTTTACCCACAGTAGAACTTTTTTCAAAATTGAAGTCAATCCTCTCAAACCCTGCCATTGCTTTATAAACTAAGTTTATGTAATATTCTAAATTCCTAGTTGTTATTTCAACAATCTTCACAGCATCTTCACCAGGAGTAGATTTCATCTCAAGAAACCGCTTTCTTTGCTCATCCATAAGAAGCAACTCCTCATCTGTTAAAGTTTTATGAGATTGCAGCAATTCAGTCTCATCTTCAGGCTCCACTTCTAATTCTAGTTCTCTTGCTATTTCCCCCTCTTTGGCAGTTACTTCCTCCACTGAAGTCTTGAACCCCTCAAAGTCATCTATGAGGATTGGAATCAACTTTTTCCAAACTCCTGTTAATGTGGATATTTTGACCTCTTTCCATCACTCACAAAAGTTCTTAGTGGCATCTGGAATGGTGAATACTTTCTCAATATTACTTTCTCATCATTTGTGTGTGCACTGGAGTAACATTTTTAATTTCCTTCAAGAATTTTCCCTTTGCATTCACAACTTGGCTAACTGTTTGGTGCAAGAGGCCTAACTTTTGGCCTATCTTATATTTTGTCATGCCTTCCTCACTAAGCTTAACCATTTCTAGCTTTTGATTTAAAGCGAAAGATGTGTGACACTTCCTTTCACTTGAACACTTAGAGGCCATTGTAGGGTTATTAATTGGCCTAAATCCAATATTGGTGTGTCTCAGGGAATAGGGAGGCCTCAGAAGATGGAGAGAGATGAGGGAATGGCTGGTCAGTGGAGCAATCAGAGCACACACAACGTTTGTTGGTTAAATTCACTGTGTTTTATGGGCACGGTTGCTGATGCCCCAAACAATTACAATAGTAACATCAGAGAACACTGATCACAGATCACATAACAAATATAGTAATAATGTAAAAGTTAGAAATATTTTGAGAATTACCAAAATGTGACACAGAGACACGAAGTGAGCAAATGCTGTTGGAAAAATGGCGCTGGTAGACTTGCTTGATGCAGGGTTGCCACAAACCTTCAATTTGTAAAAAACACAATATCTGCAATAAAACAAAGCACAATAAAAAAGGTATGCCTGTACACGAGTAGGGACTTGGGAGTACTACTAATAATGGGTAAGGGTTTCTATTGGTGTGAAGAAAATGTTCTAAAATTAGACTGTGATGGTGATAGATTAGTTCTGTGAATGCACTAGAAACCACTGAATTGTATCCTTTAAATTTTTTAATACTTTTGCTATGTGAATTGTAGCTCAATAAATCTGTTAAAAATAGTGCATAGAGTCCCCTGTATGACTAAACCAATTTACCCCGATAGTAACACCTTATATAATGGTAGAACAATATCAAAACACTGAAATTGATGGTACAAAACTCTTAGCTAGATGACAGGCGTCATTCAGTTTTTTTTTTTTATTAATGTTATGATAGATTACAACCTTGTGAGATTTCAGTTGTACATTTTTGTTAGTCATGTTGTGGGTACACCACTTCCCCCTTTGTGCCCTCCCCCCACCCCCCCTTTTCCCA
>NC_060276.1:42528753-42550927 GCF_021613505.1 Equus quagga
GAGTGGAGTCATATAGGGTTCGTCTTTCTCTGACTGGCTTATTTCGCTTAACATAATACCCTCGAGGTCCATCCACGTTGTTGTGAATGGGCCAATTTTGTCTTTTTTTATGGCTGAGTAGTATTCCATTGTGTATATATACCACATCTTCTTTATCCAATCATCAGTTTCTGGGCATGTAGGTTGGTTCCACGTCTTGGCTATTGTAAATAATGCTGCGATGAACATAGGGGTGCAACGGACTCTTGAGATTTCTGATTTCAGGTTCTTAGGATAGATACCCAGTAATGGGATGGCTGGGTCATAGGGTATTTCTATTTTTAACTTTTTGAGAAATCTCCATACTGTTTTCCATAGTGGCTGTACCAGTTTGCATTCCCACCAACAGTGTATGAGGGTTCCTTTTTCTCCACAACCTCTCCAACATGTGTCGCTCTTGGTTTTGGATGTTTTTGCCAATCTAACGGGTGTAAGGTGATATCTTAGTGTAGTTTTGATTTGCATTTCCCTGATGATTAGCGATGATGAACATCTTTTCATGTGTCTATTGGCCATATTCATATCTTCTTTTGAGAAATGTCTGTTCATGTCCTCTGCCCATTTTTTGATCGGGTTGTTTGTTTTTTTGTTGTTAAGCAGTGTGAGTTCTTTGTATATTATGGAGATTAACCCTTTGTCGGATAAGTGGCTTGTAAATATTTTTTCCCAATTAGTGAGCTGTTTTTTTGTTTCAATCCTGTTTTCCCTTGCCTTGAAGAAGCTCTTTAGTCTGATGAAGTCCCATTTGTTTATTCTTTCTATTGTTTCCCTTAACTGAGGAGTTATAGTGTCCGAAAAGATTCTTTTGAAACTGATGTCAAAGAGTGTACTGCCTATATTCTCTTCCAAAAGACTTATTGTCTCAGGCCTAATCTTTAGGTCTTTGATCCATTTTGAGTTTATTTTGGTGTGTGGTGAAAAAGAATGGTCAATTTTCAATCTTTTGCATGTGGCTGTCCAGTTTTCCCAGCACCATTTGTTGAAGAGACTTTCTTTTCTCCATTGTAGGCCCTCAGCTCCTTTGTCGAAGATTAGCTGTCCATAGATGTGTGGTTTTATCTCTGGGCTTTCAATTCTGTTCCATTGATCTGTGGACCTGTTTTTGTACCAGTACCATGCTGTTTTGATCACTGTAGCTTTGTGGTATGTTTTGAAATTGGGGATTGTGATTCCACCGGCTTTGTTTTTCTTGCTCAGGATTGCTTTAGCAATTCGCGGTCTTTTGTTGCCCCATATGAATTTTAGGATTGTTTGTTCAATTTCTGTGAAGAATGTTCTTGGGATTCTGATTGGGATAGCATTGAATCTGTAGATTGCTTTAGGTAGTATGGACATTTTAACTATGTTTATTCTTCCAATCCATGTGCATGGAATGTCTTTCCATCTCTTTATGTCATCGTCAATTTCTTTCAAGAACGTCTTGTAGTTTTCATTGTATAGATCCTTCACTTCCTTGGTTAAGTTTATCCCAAGGTATTTTATTCTTTTCGTTGCGATTGTGAATGGGATTGAGTTCTTGAGTTCTTTTTCTGTTAGTTCATTGTTAGTGTATAGAAATGCTACTGATTTATGCACGTTAATTTTATACCCTGCTACTTTGCTGTAGTTGTTGATTATTTCTAATAGTTTTTCTATGGATTCTTTGGGGTTTTCTATATATAAGATCATGTCGTCTGCAAACAACGAGAGTTTTACTTCTTCATTACCTATTTGGATTCCTTTTATTTCTTTTTCCTGCCGAATTGCTCTGGCCAGCACCTCCAGTACTATGTTGAATAGGAGTGGTGAAAGTGGGCACCCTTGTCTTGTTCCTGTCCTCAGAGGGATGGCTTTCAGTTTTTGTCCATTGAGTATGATGTTGGCTATGGGTCTGTCATATATGGCCTTTATTATGTTGAGGTACTTTCCTTCTATACCCATTTTATTGAGGGTTTTTATCATAAATGGGTGTTGGATCTTGTCGAATGCTTTCTCTGCATCTATTGAGATGATCATGTGGTTTTTGTTTTTCATTTTGTTGATGTAGTGTATCACGTTGATTGACTTGCAGATGTTGAACCATCCCTGTGTCCCTGGTATAAATCCCACTTGATCATGGTGTATAATCTTTTTGATGTATTGCTGTATTCAGTTTGCCAAAATTTTGTTGAGGATTTTTGCATCTATGTTCATCAGTGATATCGGCCTGTAGTTCTCCTTCTTTGTATTGTCCTTGTCAGGTTTGGGGATCAGAGTGATGTTGGCTTCATAGAATGTGTTAGGGAGTACTCCATCTTTCTCAATTTTCTGGAACAGTTTGAGAAGAATAGGTATTAAGTCTTCTTTGAATGTTTGGTAGAATTCTCCAGAGAAGCCGTATGGTCCTGGACTCTTATTTTTGGGGAGGTTTTTCATTACCATTTCTATTTCCTTACTTGTGATTGGCCTATTCAGATTCTCCATTTCTTCCTGATTCAGTTTGGGGAGATTGTAGGAGTCTAGGAATTTGTCCATTTCTTCCAGGTTGTTCAATTTGTTGGCATATAGTTTTTCATAGTATTCTCTTATGATCTCTTGTATTTCATTGGTATCTGTTGTGATTTCTCCTCTCTCATTCCTAATTTTACTTATTTGTGATTTCTCTCTTCTTTTCTTGGTGAGTCTGGCTAAGGGTTTGTCAATTTTGTTAATTCTTTCGAAGAACCAACTCTTTGTTTCATTGATCCTTTCTATTGTCTTTTTTATTTCAATATCGTTTATTTCTGCTCTTAGTTTTATTATTTCCCTCCTTCTACTGACTCTGGGCTTTGTTTGTTCTTCTTTTTCTAGTTCTGTTAGGTGTCGTTTGAGGTTGCTTATGTGAGCTTTTTCTTGTTTAGTGAGGTGAGCCTGTATTGCTATGAATTTCCCTCTTAGGACTGCTTTTGCTGCATCCCAAATGATTTGGTATGTCATGTTCTCATTTTCATTTGTCTCCAGATAAAATTTGATTTCTTCTTTAATTTCTTCAATGATCCATTCTTTGTTCAGAAGCGTGTTGTTTAGTCTCCACATTTTTGCACCTTTCTCTGCTTTTTTCTTGTAGTTGATTTCTAGTTTCATAGCATTATGATCAGAAAAGATGCTTGATATTATTTCAACTCTCTTGTATTTATTGATGTTTGCTTTGTTTCCCAAAATATGGTCAATCCTTGAGAATGTTCCATGTGCACTTGAGAAGAATGTGTAACCTGCTGTTTTTGGATGAAGTGTTCTATATATATCTATTAAGTCCATCTGGTCTAATTTTTCATTTAATTCTATTATTTCCTTGTTGATTTTCTGTCTGGATGTTCTGTCCATTGGTGTTAATGGTGTGTTGAGGTCCCCTACTATTATTGTATTGTTGTTGATGTCTTCTTTTAGTTCTATTAAGAGTTGCTTTACAAATTTTGGTGCTCCTGTGTTGGGTGCGTATATATTTATGAGTGTTATGTCTTCTTGGTGGAGAGTCCCTTTTATCATTATATACTGTCCCTCTTTGTCTTTCTTTATCTGTTTTGCTTTGAAATCTACCTTGTGTGATATTAGTATAGTGACACCTGCTTTCTTTTGTTCATTATTAGCTTGGAGTATTGTTCTCCATCCCTTCACTCTGAGTCTGTGTTTGTCTTTGGGGCTGAGGTGTGTTTCCTGGAGGCAGCATATTGTTGGATCTTGTTCTTTGATCCATCCTGCCACTCTGTGTCTTTTGATTGGGGAGTTCAATCCATTTACATTTAGAGTGATTATTGAGATGTGGGGGCCTATCACTACCATTTTGTGTCTTGTTTTCTGGTTTTCTTCAATTTCCTTTGTTTCTCGTCCCATGGTTTAATCTGTTCTGATGAAGAGCTGCTACTCTCTGTTGTTGTCCTTCTACTTATCTCCTCTGCTCTTGGTTTTGTAGCCCCTTTCCTTTTTTGGATTTTTCAGGAATGAGGGTTTTCCTGAGGATTTCCTGAAGAGGAGGTTTTGTGGCAATGAACTCCCTTAATTTTTGTTTATCTGGGAAAGTTTTTATTTCTCCATCGTATTTGAAGGATATTTTCCCTGGGTAGAGAATTCTCGGCTGTAGATTTTTGTCCTTCAGATTTTTGAATATATCATTCCACTCTCTTCTAGCCTGTAAAGTTTCTGCTGAGAAATCTGCTGATAGCCTGATGGGGGTTCCTTTGTAGGTTAGTTTCTTTTGCCTGGCTGTCCTTAGTATTTTCTCCTTGTCGTTGACTTTTGCTAGCTTCACTACTATATGCCGTGGAGTTGGTCTTCTTGCATTGATAAAGTTTGGAGATCTATTGGCTTCTGTCACCTGAAGATCCATCTCTCTCACCAGATTTGGGAAGTTCTCAGCCATTATTTCTTTGAATAGGCTTTCTGCCCCTTTCTCCTTCTCTTCGCCCTCTGGTATACCTATAATCCTTACGTTGCATCTCCTAATTGTGTCTGATAATTCTTGGAGAGTTTCTTCATTTCTTTTTAGTCTTGCTTCTCTCTCCTTCTCTGCCTGCAGCAATTCTATATTGCCATCTTCCAAATTGCTAATTCTTTCCTCCATATTATCGGCCCTACTGTTCAGAGCATCTAGATTTTTCTTAATCTCCTCTATTGTGTTCTTCATTTCCAATATTTCTGTTTGGTTCTTCTTTATCGTATCAAACTCTTTTGTGACATAGCTCCTGAACTTGTTGAGTTGTCGGTCAGAATTCTCTCTTAACTCATTGAGTATTTTAATGATGGCTGTTTTGAAGTCATCATCATTTAGGTTATATATCTCATTTTCTTTGGGATTGTTTTCTGTGTATTTGTTATTTTCTTTCTGTTCTGGAGATTTAATGTATTTTTTCATATTGCTTGATGTTGTTGATTTGTGCCTCCGCATGGAGATAGAGTTTAGTTGCTCCTTTCACTTGTTTCAGCTGCTGCGGTGGGGGAGCAGCTGTTTATACTGCACCAACCAGGAACCCTGTCCACAGTTGCTAACTGGGCCTGGGCCCCTCCTCGTAGTCACAGTGGTCCTTTGGATTCCCTCCTCTGCCGTGGGGGCCATCACAGGGGGGCTTCAGGCTGCTGGTGCCTACTGTTGCAGCCCACCTAGACGTGCTCCCTCCTTGGGGTCTGCAATGGTGTTATGGGCTTTTCCAGCGGCCAGGTGTGGGATCACTTATATTAGTTGCTCCATTGCTGTCGGCACCCACAAAATCTCACTTGTCCACTATGGGTCGCAGGAGAGCTATTGGCATCTTCTACAGTCTGTGGTTAGTTCACCTAGCTATGCTGCTTTTGTCCCGGGGTCTTCCAGCCTTGTGGCTGCCAGCTGGGTGCTTTCTACTAGTGCTGTGCAGAGGCTTTCCCTGAGGCTGCTGTGAGCCTGTAGGGTTTCCCCCTAGGCTACGGAGCTGGGTCGCTGGAACTCCCCCCAGCCCCAGTCCTGTTCCCCAGGAACTCGGGGAGCCCTTTGCCCTGTCTTGGGGGGATAGCCGGAGATCCTGATTTCAGTGGTAGCTGGTCAGCTGCTACCCTGCCTAATATTCTCCTCTCCGGGACCCTCCCGGTATTGTGGATGCTGGGCATGGCCCCTCCGCTAATGGCAGACAGACAGTTTTGTCTGCTGCCCGGGCAGAACTCTGGAGCTTCCCCTCCGGGGCACAGAGTGGGCCTCTGGAGCTTCCCCCAGCCCCGGTCCTCTCCGAGATCTCCGGCAATCCCTAGCCCCACGGGGCGGGCAATGGCAGCTGGAGGTCGCCCCGCCCTCTGGGATTCTCTCCGGGACTTTCCCAGAGTTGAATGCTGGGCGTTGCCCCTCTGCTAAAGGCAGACAGAGAGTTCTGTCTGCTGCCCGGGCAGAACTCTGGAGCTTCCCCTCCGGGGCGCGGAGCCGGCCTCTGGAACTTCCTCCAGCCCCAGTCCTCTCTGAGCTCTCCGGCAATCCCTAGTCCCACGGGGCGGGCAATGGCAGCTGGGGGTCACCCAGCCCTCTGGGATTCTCTCCGGGACTTTCCCGGAGCCATGAATGCTGGGCGTGGCCCCTCTGCTAATGGCAGACAGAGAGTTTTGTCTGCTGCCCGGGCGGAACTCCGGAGCTTCCCCTCTGGGGCGTGGAGTCGGCCTTTGGAGCTTCACCCAGCCCCAGTCCGCTTGGAGATCTCCGGCAATCCCTAGCCCCACCGTGCCAGCAGTGACAGCTGGGAGACCTCCGTACCCTCAGCGACTCTCTCTGGGACCCTCCGGGTGCCGCGAACACCAGGCGGGATCTCCCCACCAATGGCAGGGAGAGACTCTCCCCACGGGCCCAGGTGTGCAACTCCAAAGTTTCCCTCTGCGTTAAGGAGTAATTGCGGGGGGTTTAGGTAGGGTTCTGGTCACCTGTTTCCACCGTCGCTCCTCTGTTGTGTGCTCGCTCCTGCCCTAGATGTGTGTTGATCTTCTGGGGGCGTCTGTTGGAAGAAAGCCGCTTGTGCGTACTAGGCTGTTCGGTCGGGGTCGGAGAGTTTTCACCTATTTCCACATCCTCCCGGAGGAAAGTCCGTCCGCCTTCCGATGTATAGTCGCGTGGGTCTCTCAGACGTCCTGAGATGCTGTCTGGATATCCTTTGTTAAGCAATAAGTGTCCAAATAATTGTAGACTCGAAGGGGGAGAGACAAAGAGGACTACTCACGGCGCCATCTTGGATCCCCTCCCTCCGTCATTCAGTTTTTACATGCCTTCATTTGTGTGTGTGTTTCTGTCTGTGTTTAATTATATGCACTTTTAATAGATTAATGTAACCACCACCAAAATCAAGGTGTAGAACTCTTTCATCACCACAAACTCCCTCGTGCTGCCCTTTTATATTCACACACAGCTCCAGCACCTGTTCTCTGTCAAACATAAGACAATCACTAAACTGTTTTCCAGCTGTCTAATTTTATCATTTCAAGAATGTTATATAAATGGAATCATACAATATGTAAACTTTTGAGATAGGCTTTTTCTACAAAGTCTAGTGCCCTTGCGATCCAGCCAGGCTGTTCTATATATCAATAGTTTGTTCGTTTTATTGCTGAGTGGTACTTCCTTGTATGGATGTACCAGATTTTGAGTAACCTTTCCTTCACCCATTGAAAGACATTTGGATGGTTTCCAATATTTTACTACTGCAAATAAACTTTCTAAAATTCATGGACAGGTTTGTTTGTGAACATAAATTTTTGTTTCTCTGGTTTGAATGCACAAGAGTGCTATTGATGGTTCATATGGTAAGTACATGTTTAGTTTTTAAGAAATAATGAGATCATTTTACATAGAGGCTGCACCATTTTACATTCCCACTATCAATATATAGGAGATAGAGTTTCTCCACATACTTGCCAGTATTGTATTATCACTACTTAAAGAAATATTTTAGCTGCTCAAAAAGGTATGTAGTTATATCTCATTATAACTTTGATTTGAATACCCTTGAAGACTAATAATGTTGAACATCTTTTCATATGCTTATTTATCATCCATATATCCTCTTGGATAAGTATCTCCTCATGTTTTTGACAATTTTCTAATGGGATTGTTTGTTTTTTACTATTATGTTTTTTAAAATTTATTTTTATCTTTTCCCAGATTTATTGAGATATAATGGACATATAACATTGTGTAAGTTTAAGGTGTGTAATGTGGTGACTTGATATATGTATATGTTGTGAAATTATTACCATAAAGGGTTAGTTAATAGCTCCATAGCCTCACATGATTACAATTTTTGTGTGTGTGATGAGAACATTTAAGATCTACTCTCTTAACAACTTTCAAGTATATAATACAGTATTGTTAACTATTGTCACCATTTGAACCCCAGAACTTATTCATCATAAACTGGAAATTTGTACCCTTTGACCATCATCTCCCATTTCCTGCACCCCAACTCCCCACTCACTGGCAACCACTATTCTCTCTGTTTCTATAAGTTCAGCTTTTTTAGATTCCACATATAAGCAATATCATACAGTATTTGTCTTTCTCTGTCTGACTTATTTCACTTATCATTATGCCCTCAAGTTCCAACCATGTCAAAAATGGCAGTTTCCTTCCTTTTAAAGGCTAACTAATATTCCATTGTGTATATATATACCACATTTTCTTTATCCATTCATTTGTTAATGGATACTTAAGTTGTTTCCATATCATGGCTATGATAATGAATACATGTCATTATGCATTTGTCTAAACCCATAGAATGTACAGCACCAAGAGTGAACTGTAATGTAAACTATGGACTTTGGGTGATTATGATGTGTCAATGTAGGTTCCTCATTTGTAACAAAAGTACTGCTCTTTTGTAGGATGTTGAAAATGGGGGAGGCTACACATGTGTGGGAGCAAGGGATATATGGGAAATCTCTGAACCTTTCCATCAATATTGCTGCAAACTAAAAAAATTGTCTTAATAAAAAATCAACTAAACATAAAAGGAAGCAATACTTGAGGAAATGAGGGACAAAAGAGCTAACACATAGAAAACAAATAGCAAAATGGCAAAAAGTCCCTCATCACTAATTACTTTTACTGTAAATGGATTAAATTCTCCAATCAAAAGACAGAGATTAGCTGAATGGACTTAAAAAAATGATCCAACTACATACTGTCTACAAGATGCTCACTTTAGATTCAAAGACACAAATAGGTTGAAAGTGAGAGGATGGGAAAACATATTACATGCCAATAATAACCAAAAAAGAACTGGGGTGACTATAGTAATATCAGGAAAAACAGATTTCAAGTAAAAAATGGTTAAAAGAGACAAAGAAGGAAGCTAGATATTAATAAAAGTTTCAATATAGCAAGAAAATATAAGAATTATAAACATTTGCATACCTAATAACAGATCCTTAAAATATATGAAGCAGAAATTGACATAATTGAAGGGATAAATTGACAGTTTTACAATAACAGTTGAAGACTTTAATACCCCACTTTCAACAGTGGATCAAACAATAAGGAAATAAAGGAATTGAACAACACAATAAACTGGCAAGTCATAACAGACATATCCATAACCCTCCATCAAACAACAGAATACACATTTTTCTTAAGTGCACATGGGACAATCTCTATGACAGATCACATGTTAGAGGACAAAACAAGTCTCAACAGATTTTAAAAGATATCATAGAAAGCATTTTTCACTGACAATAATGGGGTAAAGTTAGAAACCAATAACTGATGGAAAACTGGAAAATCCAGATATCTGTGGAAATTAAACCACCAATGGGTCAGAAAAGAAATCACAAGGGAAGTTAGAAAATGCTTAGAGACAAATGGAAACAAAACCACAACATACAAAACTTATGGGATGCAGCAAAAGCAGTGCTCAGAGGGAAATTTATAGTTATAAATGCTTACATTAAAAAAGATCTCAGGGCTGGCCTGGTTGCATAGCAGTTAAGTTCCTGTGCTCTGCTTTGGTGGCCCAGGGCTTGCTGGTTTAGATCCTGGGCGCAGACCTACACACCACTCATCAAGCCATGCTGTGGCAGCCCACACAGAAGAACTAGAAGGACTTACAACTAGGACATACAACTATATACTGGGGCTCTGGGGAGAAAAAAAATAAGAGGCATATTGGCAACAGATGTTAGCTCATGGTCAATCTTCAGAAAAAAAAAAGAAAGAAAAAAGAAAAATAATAGAGAAAATCAATGAAACCAAAACTTGATTCTTTGAAAACATTAACAAAATTGACAAACTTTTAGCTAAACTGACAAAGAGAAAAGAGGAGACACAACAACTAAAATCAGAAATGAAAGTGGGGCATTACTGCTGACCTTACAGAGATAAAACAGATTATAAAAGAATACTATGAACAATTTAATAATATTTTTCATTTTCTGTATATTATGTTTTGATATCTTTTTTCCATTATATTGTTTTATTTTTACTTTTTATACTTTTCCCAGCTTTATTGAGATATAATTGACACATTGCATAAATTTAAGGTGTACAATGTGCTGATTTGATAAATTTATATACTGAGAAATGATTACCACCACAGCATTAGCTAACACCTCTATCCCATCGCATAGTTACTATTTCTTTTTTATGGTGAGAATGTTTAATATTTACCCTCTTAGCAACATTCAAATATATGATACATTATTATTAGCCATAATCACTATACTGTAAATTAGATCCCCAGAACTTCTTAATCTTATAACTGGAAGTTGAGACTCTTTGACCAACATCTCCCTATTTCCCCCACCCCCTAACCACTGGTAATCGTTAGTCTACTATTTCTCTGAGTTTGATATTTTTAGATTCCACATATGAATACTTGTCTTTCTCTGTCTGACTTATTTCACTTACCATATTGTTCTCAAGTTTCATCCAAGTTGTCGAAAATGGCAGGATTACCTTCTTTCTAACGGCTGAATAATATTCCATTGTTATATGTATATATCTCACATCCTCTTTATCCATTCATCCATTCATGGACATTTGGGTTGTTTCCATATCTTGGCTATCGTGAATAATGCTGCAGTGAACATGGAAATGCAGATATCTCTTCGAGATAGTGATTTCATTTCCTTCAGTTAAATACCTAGAAGTGGGATTACTGGGTCATATGGTAGTTCTATTTTTAATTTTAGGGGGAACCTCCATACTGTTTTCCGTAGTGGCTGTACCAATTTGCATTCCCACTAATAGTACACAAGGGTTCCTTTTTCTCCACACTCTTGCTAACACTTTTTATCTCTTGTCTTTTTGATGTTTTGACATCTTAAAAAAAACCTTTCTGGCTAGGGAGAGACTTCCTCTTTCAGGACTAGTCAATTTAAGGGCCCAGCCTAGATCATATCTTTGATATGCAAACTAAGCAACCCAGAGCCATGCCTGTTTTATCTGGACGATACACCCCAGAAGGCAATATTCTTCCGCCCTAATCATCCCAGGGCCAGGTGCCAGGCAACTAGGGACCACCCCTATAGCCCAAAGCTATTGAAATTGTTCAAACCAGCCAATCCTAAACTGTTCTCCCTGCCCTGCCTTGGCTTTCTCACAGAAAATGCAATAAAGGCTCTGGCCTAAACCTATCACTTGTTCCTGCTTCTGCTTCCTGAGCAAAACTTGGTGTTTCTCCTGTGACCCTGTGTGGTGAGCCATGCATCTTATCTCTAGGGGACTGAGTAACATTAAACTTTTCTTTCAATAGCGTTGACCTCTCCATGTTATCTCTCAGTTACCTTTATAAATTAAGACTCAGGCACAAAACAATTGATGCAGCAAGCAGGGTAACTCAGTATTCGATGGAGGGGGCTTGCCTTTAGACTACTTTTGGCTTACTGACTAGATTTACCAAACAGCTATTTGGGAAAGCACTGCTGCCTGTTGATATGCTTGTGCTCAGGCTGCCACTGCTTCATGCTATGTCTGCCATATACTGCCATGATATTCCAACCTAAATTGTGAGAAGACATCAAAGGCACGTGCCTCTATGGTACATCTCATTTAGTCTTAGGTGCTGACGTCTAGGTCAGTCGTTGCTGTAATTCCCTAGTTGGCACCTTACCTTGGACAGCTAGGTCCACTGGGCTAAATTAGGTTTCCCTGGTTTCACACACCTAGATTCCAGGCATGGCCCCCATGGATGATTAAGGTAACTGGCTAATTTACAAGGCAAAGCCTCCCCCTCAAAGGGAGCGAGGCGAGGCTTCCTGCAATGAGACTGTTGGGTGCGAGACTGATCAACTGACCCACCAGTGCTAAAGTCAGCAGTGGGCACTTGGGCTCCCTCCCTGAGTCTCTCCTCTCCATGAGTGATTTAAAATATTGGCCTGCCTTTCTAGAGAGCATTCCTGGTAAAGAAACTTGATGTTGGTCCCTGGTGAGCTATAGGGATCTGCTGGTAGTGCTGCCCAGGGTGCTCTCACGGAAAACCGTGGCACCCAAATGTAAAATATTGTTTCAAAGCCGAATCTCTTTGTTGTTGCTTGCTTTGCTGCTGTCACAATTCATCCCCCAACCAAGTGGGATATAAGGGATCCCATCCTTAGAGACCTGTGGCTCAGCATTTAATCAAAAATAAAGAAAAGAAAAAAAAGGAAGGCATACTTTGATCCCATTCACCATAAAACACCTGACACCTGAGGAGGTTTCTCGGCTCATCTGAGATGACAAATCTCGACGTCAAAAAGTGCTTGGGCCCTTTTAAGTGCTGCTATCTATTGACATGCCATGAGTCTCCTCTTTAAAACCAAATTGTCATAAAATCAGAATGCCGCCACGTTTGCTTTCTTGGAGGTAGGTCCCAAGCCCTCCCAAGGTTGATCAGGACACCCTAGAAAGGAAGGCTGCCCCTCACAGCACCGTCCACTTGGGACCACCAGGAGCTTATCAGGTAAACATCCAAAACAAAAAGTACTGTTGGAGGCAGACAGGAGACAGAAAAGAAGGAAAGAAAAGGGGAAAAAAAGGAAAAAGTTTAGCCACCTAGAGATACAAGCCACGCTAAAAGATTTTGCTTAAAAAAAAATGGAGAAAGGGGCAGTCCCAAAGAGAGGTTGTCTAGAGGCACCAGGCCCCTTTCCCCTCCCCTTCTTTCCTCCAATTAGCCAAAGACAGAAACTAGGACTGAGACTTCAGGTGGCTAAAGTCTAAAACAGAGGAAAAAAATGAAAAAAAGACTGCCATTTTCGGGGGCTACAATATAGCCCAAGGGAAAAACAAGGGGGGAACTTCAGCTAACACTGTGGTGGTAATCATATTGCAACATATAAATGTATCAAACCAACATGTTTTACACCTTAAAGTTACGTAATGTTATATGTCAATTGTATCTCAATAAAAATTAATTAATTAATTAAAAATAAAGGAAATGGTAGGAAAAAAAACCCTTATGTACTGAGCAAATGCCAGGTCTAACAAACATAATGCTAGTCTTAGATTGCTTATTGATTTAAAAACAAACCCCTAGATACAAGGGGAGAAAATAAAAGATGATTAAGTGAATTATGATGCATATTATGTATATATACATATATAGTATAACTAAATTAAAATAAAGCCCCATAATTTGATCCAATTGGAAATCCAAAATTTATATACTAAAGAATTTTTATTACAAAAAGATAAAAAGAGTGCTGATTGGCTTTTGTGCTTCTACAACCTAGGTTCTAAATTAATTTTAACATTTACTAAAATAAACCCATTGACAAAAACATAACGGACTAGGGATCAAATTATAGTTACACCTGGTGATCCCACTACATTTAAACATTGTGCTGCCTATAATCTTAAGAAGATAACTAAATATAAAATGGAGACAAAAAGAATATGCCTCACTTTAACCATAGCTGTGCCTAAATTTCCCATAGTCATAGTCCCAATTACTTTAAAATATTCTGTGTTGGGGATAGATGCTCTGACATAATAAATAATGAATTAAAATTAAAGTAAGTCTTTGAACACTTACAAATTGGCTTGTTAAAATGGGACCCCATGAACACCCAGTTAAAATAGTTAATATGGCCCAGTGTAAGCTAAAACAGGGCCTTCAAGGATTAAAATTTATTACATAAAACAATTAACAAAGGAGTGATCATCCCCCCTGTGTCTCCATTTGACAGCCCAATCTTGCTTGTTCATAAATTTGTAAAAAATAAAGGGTGCCTCATGGTGGATTACTACAACCTTAATACTGTGTTCCCATCCATCCAGATGGGAACCAAATACCCAATATTATTAAAATTGGGTATTTGATACCCAATACCCAATACCAAATACCCAATATTATTAAAATTACTAATTCTATTCAATCAACAACTGGTAAATATTTTTCTCTTATAAATTTGACTGACATGTTCTGTTCAATGCCTATTTCAACAGCCTCTCAACTGCGGTTTGCCTCCACCTCCAAAGGGACACAATACACTTTTTTCAGATCACCCAGGGGGTACCCCAAGAGCTTCACCATCACACACAGTCTTTACAAACAAGATCTTGACCATATCCACCTTTCTCCAGAAACAAGTATAACATCATATTGATAACATCCTCCTCCAAGGAGATTCATCTGACATATTTATTAATGATTTCTAAGTCCAACATCTTTTAGTCCTTTTTGGGTTCTGGTGGCATCATATTGCTCATTTACAAATTTTGCTTCCAAATTAAAATTAAAAGGCACTTCTGTTAGTTCCCTGAAAATCTCCTTCACTACAGAAGCCTTGGTAACCTCTTCTCATACCTCCTGGAGTCCCTGGGCCACTTATGATGGCCATAAGTTGCCTAAGGGCTTTTGATACAAGAAACTGCCCCTCTTGACCTTGTGCTATACACTATTAAAACAACAATTGTCTGGCTACCTACTGGGATCTTCTGGATATAGAGGCTCTCACAGACCCTCAGCCTGTGACCCTCCATACTGACCTTCCCATTATACTTCGGGTCATGGAAATGGCATCCCACAAACTCAGTATGGCTACTGGCGCCTCCTTAAGACAGGATGAAACCAAACCTGGGCCCTCTGGCACATTCCACCTGTAGGAGGGGATGGCTTCCCTTGTCCTGAGTTCCTTGCCAGATGCCAGAGGTCACCCTCCCCCTAGACACCTTGGCTACCTGGAGAGTCCTTTGGATCAACTGAGTAAACAGCTATGGGACTTTGTGGACCACAAAAATGGTGCTGTTAACCATCATATGTGATGTAGCTCAATGGAATGTTATCGTTTTCCATCCCTTTGCCAGAATATCCCTGATAAAGGACAGGACCCAAGAAATAACATACTTGGCTAAACATCAGGCAGTCATCTTAACACTGGATGCCCAGGTCAATAAGTGCCCTCTTCTTCACATTTGTTATAAACTATTGAGCCATTGCCTAAGGGTTATCCCCTTTAGGGTAAAACAAAAATAAAAACAAAACTCTAGGAATCTCTTGCCTCACAGATGCCTAAAATATAAATCAAAATCACACGTCTCCACATATGCTAAAGCTACAATACAAGGTCTTTCCAAGACACTCCTTATTCCCTTTGAAGTTATAGACATTACTAGAAGTATCCAAGAAACATATTTCGCTTTTCAAAACACACAATGCTGGGCTCTTGAAGGAGACATTCAATAAAACTTTCATGTCTCTAATAGTTCCCAAATAACCAGTTTAACTAAGAGACATAATGGTCTCCTCAAACAACTCCTTTTCAAATTCCAGTCTGAATAAAACCCTGAATGAATATCTTGTCCTAGGCCTTAAACTATCTTTATATATTTTGGATCTTGCCCCCATTCCATAAGAGCTGGAGGCCAGATTGAGGGTGCTTATTCTCCTGGTACCCATTAACCATAGACTGTCTCACAGGCAGACAGCTGCTCATATAGGACTAATTTGGACCAAATTTCCACCAAAATCCAAAAACCTATCAAGTGCAGCTGCACGCCATTCTGATGACTGTTGGTCTTATTACTACTGCTCTGGGTCCTTTCATTGATTTAAAATATGGAGGCCCAAACCCTTCAAGTAAGCCATTGTTTCAACAAAACATGGCAAATGCTAAGACCCACATCAAATTGAATGGGTACTCACTTAAGGATGCCCCAAGTCCCACACCCCAAACAATATCACCCTGGCTTAAGAGCTCACCACTGGATATGACATTGCCTTAGACAACAACACCCCAATTCAAGACCTCACTGTTGGAGATGACTTTTCCCTCTGTGCTAGAGACAACTTCATCCCAGACACTAAAACCTCCATCCATAAAACTGCCTCTACTAAGGCAAATTGGACGCAGGACATTTTTGCTTTCCTTACTTTGATATTAGATATTGATTAGATATTGATATTACATTTCCTGAGCTTCTTATCTGCTTAGTCCATGATCCTGGTATATTCCTTGCTTTCTGCTAAAATGTGTTCCCCTATACTCTGATGCCTAAAAGGAAATCTTGTAGAGGTTACTACTATATGTGCCATTCTAAAAACTAATGAAGATTATTGCTTTCTCAAGGAGACACCGGCCTCATATCAGTCAATGCCTCAATCCCCTGGGCAGAAGACCACTCACTCCCCAGTGCCCTCTCCTACTACTGTCCTCCAGTTTTCCATCACAATCTTCTGTCTTGAATGTCCAACCATGACCACCACAACCACTCCTTCCCTTTAATTACACATGAATACCACTAATCTTTATATACACTTATCAGTTCATACCCTCCAACAACGTAACTGCCAGATCTGCCACCTTGACCTACATGTATTTCTAATATACTTTATAATTTTACCAAGATATTGTTAGAGACCCAAAAAACTTCAAATCTACTTACTTGGCTAATGCCATAGAAATAAAAAACCTAATTATGGGCTAGCCTAAAAGAATGCTTTATAGTTTTACTTGTTTCCTTTCTTTCTTAATCTCATAAAAAATGTTTTCTGTACTATATGAGGCGACTTATGTCCAACTACCAAAAGTCTCCATTGTCATCAACCCAAAGTTTCCTTAACATGATATCAAAACATTAGAGGACCAACTGCATTAATCATATTTTTGTTTCCTGTGTATCATGGTCTTTTTTTTTTTTTTAAAGATTGGCACCTGAACTAACAACTCTTCACAATCTTCTCTTTTTTTCTTCTTTTTCTCCCCAAAGCCCCCCAGTACATACTTGTGTATTATAGTTGTGAGTGCCTCTAGTTGTGCTATGTGGGACGCTGCCTCAGCATGGCCTGATGAGCTGTGCCATGTCCTTGCCCAAGATTCGAACCGGTGAAACCCTGAGCCTCTGAAGCAGAGCGCGCAAACTTAACCACTTGGCCACAGAGTCGGCCCCAAGCATCATGATCTTTTGATATCATAAAAAATCTTTCTGGCCTGGGGAGAGACTGACCCTTCCAGAGTTAGCCAATTCTTAGAGATAGCAAAGGGCCCAACCTAGAGAATGTCTTTGATATGCAAACTAACCAATCCAGAGCCATACCAGCTCTATCTGGACCATACACCCCAGGAGGCAATATTCTTCTGCCTTAATCATCCCAGGGCCTGGTGCCAGGCAACTAGGGACCACTCTTATAGCCCAAAGCTCACTGAAATTATTCAAACTAGCTAGTCTTAAACTGTTCTCCCTGCCCTGCGTTGCCTTTCTTACAGAAAATGCAATAAAGGCTGACTGGCCTAAGCCTATCATTTGCTCCTGCTTCTGCTTCCTGAGCAAAACCTGGTGTTCCTCCTGTGGCCCTGGGCAATGAACTGTGCTTCTTGTTTCTAGGGAAATTCTAAGTAACATTAAACTTGTCTTTCAATGGCATTAATCCCTTTGTGATGTCACTCAGTCATCTTTATATTTCAAGACCCAGGCACAAAACAAACTGTACACCGGCAAATTACATAACCTAGAAGGAATGACTAAATTCTTGGAAACACACAAATTACCTGAACTGACTAAAGAAGGAATCAAAAGTCTCAAAAGACCTCTAACAAAGAAAGAAATTGAATCAGTAATCCAAAACCTCCCAACAATAAAATATCCTGGGTCTGATGGCTTCACCATTGAATTATACCAAATATTTAAAGAAGAATTAACATCAATCCATCTCAAACACTTCCAAAAAATTGAAGAGAAAGGAATACTTCCTAACTCATTCTGTGAGGCCAGCATTACTCTGATGACAAAGCCTGATAAAGACTTCACAAAAAAGAAAACTACAAACCAATGTCCCTTATGAATGTACGTGTGAAAATCCTCAACAAAATAGCAAATTGAATCCAACAGCTTATTAAAAGGATTATTCACTATGACCATGTGGTATTTATCCTAAGAATGTAAGAGTGGTTGAACATAAGAAAATCAATCAATATTACTATATCGTGTTAATAGAATGGAGGGGAAAACCCACATGATCCTCTCAATGGACTCAGATAAGGCATTTCACAAAATCCAATTCCCTTTCATAAAAACTCTCAGAAAGTAGGAATAGAGGGGAAATTCCTCAACATGATGAAGAGTATTTATGGAAAACCCACAGCTAGCATCATATTCATTGGTGAAAGACTGAGAGCATTCTCCCTGTGATCAGGAAAAAGGCAAGGAGAACCTGCTTTCACTGCCACTTTTCAACATTGTGTTGGGAGTTCTATACAGAGCTATTAAGTGTGGAAAAGAAAAAATATCCAAATTGGGAGAGAAGAGGTAAAGCTATCTCCATTCACAGATGACATGATCCTATATGTGTGTGTGTGTGTGTGTGTGTGTGTATAATCTCAAAGATACCAGAGGAAGACTACTAGAGCTAATAAACAAATTTAGCAAAGTTACAGGGTACAAGATCAACAAACAAAAATCAGTTTCAGTATATCAGCAATAAGCATCTTAAAAGGAAATTAAAATAGGAATTTTATTTAAAATGGCATCTGAAAGAATCAGATACTTAGGAATAAATCTAACCAAGGAAGCAAAAGACTTGTATGCTGAAAACTAGAAAACATTACTGCAAGAAGTTAAAGAAGACCTAAACAGGAGTTGGTGTCAAGATGGTGGTGTAGGTAGACTCTGAACTCACCTCCTCCCCCAAACACAACCAAGATACAACTAATATTGGAACAATTACCCCTGAGGGAGAACTGAAATAAAAAAGAACCCCTACAACAAGGGACAGTCCTGACTGAGGCGGCAAAAGGCAGAAATTCCTTCTGGAGAGAAAAAAGCCACATTTGCAAGCCATGGTGCTTCATGGTCAGCCAGGAGCAACCCTAAGGTATGCAGCCTTCCTTGGAGGAGTGGGGTACCTGAACAGGGGAGTATTACCATAAGTATCCTTCAGACTCAGCAAAACTGAGATGAATGTCATAATATCTGGCTTTGCTGGCTATTAACTACATCAGGAAATATCCCTAGAAAAGCTATTGGACAGAAGCAGAAAAAAGCTGGCTCTTAAAGGGCCTAAACACAAATTTAGCCATTTTGTTTTGGAAAGCAACCTAAAATCACCAGAAAGAAAGGTCCTTCGCTGAAGAGACTCACCTGATAGGCTCTGGGTGTGTCTTGGTGAGAGGTGAGACCTCTCCAGGGACTGAGACATTGGCAGTAGCCATTATTGTGACCTAATACAGGGGTGCTGACACAGATGCTGGCAGATGACCTTGGAGTTCTTCCCCTGGCCTGTCAGCCCAGGGTCTGCCTCACCCACTAGAATGCCAATTTAATCCAGCTCAGCCAGGGCAAGCAGCCCACCCTAGGGACTGGCCCCACCCAAACGCAAACTCTCAGGCAACTTTTTGAGCTGCATAGCCTGGGTGCCTGCATCCTCTGCAGGCATGCGAGGGGTCCACCTCTGCTGGGTAGGACATGTGTGAGGAGCTGTGGAGTGGGTGGGGCATTGGTGTAGTGTGTGTGGGCCTCTGCAATGGGGCAACTGGGTACCCTCCAGGGGGCCAGGACGTATGCATGGGCCAGGACTGTGTTGACAGTGTGTGTGGACCTGTGGGCTGTGGGGCTTATTAGCAACAGAAGATCTGTGCTTCACAAACAGCCACATAGGGGATCAACCCTGCCTTCCAAAGCCTGAAACAATTGGGTTCTCCCATGCCTGGGGACAGCCCCACTCAGCTGAAATCTTGAGAGAGATGACAATAGCCTTGCAGGCTGGAGGCCTACAGTAATTGTAAGCCCCCAAGCCTAGCAACCAGCCATGCTGGGAGCCTACTCACTTAACAGAAAAACTACAACAGGAATGTGCTATTAGACCTTGCAGCCATTTGTGCTGGGACTCCCCAAACCAGATAAACTGACTGAAGTGTCCATAACAGCCACATGCAGCTGAGAATTACAACCAGCTGGCCGGGAAGACATCCTAGCCTCCCTGAGCACTGGCAGCAAGAGCAACCCTGCCACAACAGGACACATGTAGCCCACACAGGGAACTCTCCTGTGACATTTGGAACTGGTGATGAGAGGGAAGCACACTGCTGGGCCTCAAAAGACATCTCTTACATAAGGCCACTTCTCCAAGATCAGGATTCATAGCAGATTTACCTAAGACATAGATATAAACACAGAGAAAGAGGCAAAATGAAAAGGCAAAGGAATATGTCCCAAACAAGGGAACAGGACAAAACCCCAGAAAAAGAACTAACTGAAGCAGAAATAATCTACCTGGCAAAGAATTCAAACAAAAACTCATAAGGATGCTCACTGATATTGGGAGAAGAATAGATGAACACAGTGAAAATGTCAACAAAGAATTGGAAAATATAAAAAAGAACCAATCAGAAATGAAGAATACAGGAAATGAAAAATTCACCAGAGGGACTCAATAGCAGAGTAGATGACACAGAAGAATGGAACAGTGAGCTGGATGAAAGACTAGAGGAAATCATCCAAGCTCAACAGAAAAAAGAAAAAAGAATTAAAAAGAATAAGAACAGTCTAAGGGAACTCTGGGACAACATCAAGTGCACTAACATTCATATTATAGGTATCTCAGAAGGAGAAGAGAAAGACAAAGGGGCAGAGAATCTATTTGAAGAAATAATAGCTGAAAACTTTCCTAACCTAAGGAAGGAAACAGACATCAAAGTACAGGAAGCACACAGAGGACCAAACAAAATAAATCCAAAGAGGCCCACACCAAGATAAATTGTAAGTAAACTGTCCAAAATTAAAGATAAAGAGAGAATCCTAAAAGCCATAAGAGAAAGCCAACAAGTAACATACAAAGAAAACCCCATAAGGCTATCAGCAGACTTCTCAGCTGAAACCTTACAGGCTAGAAAGGAGCGACATGATATATTTAAAGTATTGAAAGGAAGAAACCTACAGCCAAGAATACTCTACCTGCCAAGGTAGAATGGAAGGAGAGAGAAAGAGTTTCCAAGATAAGCAAAAATTAAAGGAGTTTATCAAGAAGAAACCAGTTTTGCAGGAAGTACTAAAGGGACTTGTTTAAGTGGGAAAGAGAAGACCACAAATAGGGATAAGAAAATCATAAAAAAAAGACAATAAAATCACTGGTAAAGGCAAAAATACAGTAAAGGTAGCAGATCATCCACCTCTGAAGATAATATGGAAGTCAAAAGACAAAATGACTAAAATTACCTATTTCAATGATAAGAAAGTAATGGACACACACACACACAAAATAAGAGGTTAGATATGATATCAAAAACATAAAATATGGTAGAAAGGGAGCAAAAGAATAGAGCTTTTAGAAAGAGGTCAAACTAAAGAGACTATCAACTCAATATAGATTCCTATATACATTGACTATTATGTATGAACCTCACGGTGGTCACAAACCAGAAACCTATAATAAATGCACAAATAATTAGGAGAAAGGAATCCAAACACAATACTGAATAAAGCCATCAAACCATAAGAGAAGAGAGCAAGAGAAGAAAGGAATAGAGAAGAACTACTAAAACACCAGAAAAATAACAAAATGACAATAAGTACATACTTATCAATAGCTACTTTAAATGTCAATGGACTAAATGCTCCAATCAAAAGGCATAGGGTGGCCGATTGGGTAAAAAAGAAAATCCATATATATGCTGCATACAAGAGACACACTTCAGACCTAAAGACACACACAAATTGAAAGTGAAGGGATGGAAAAAGATACTGCAGGCAAATGGCAAAGAAAAGAAAGCTGAGACATTCCACCCAAAAACCGCAGAATACACATTCTTTTCAAATGCTCATGGAATATGCTCCAGGATTGATACCATATTAGGCCACAAAACAAGTCTCAATAAATTTAAGAAGATCAAAATAATACCAAGCATCTTTTGTGACCACAAGGTATGAAACTAGAAATCAACTACAGGAAGAAAACCAGAAAAGTGACAAATATGTGGAGATTAAACGAAATGTTACTGAACAACTATTGGGTGAATGAAGAAAGCAAAGGAGAAATCCAACAATTCCTGGAGACAAATGAAAATGAAAACACAACATGCCAAAATCTATTGGATACAACAAAAGTGGTTTTAAGAGGGAAATTTATAGCAATTCAGACTTACCTCAACAAACAAGAAAAATCACAAATAAACAATCTAACAGTGCACTGAAGCAACTGGAACAAGAAGAGCAAACAAAGCCCAAAATCAGCAGAAGGAAGGAAATAATAAAAATCAGAGCAGAAATAAATGAAATAGAGACTAAAAAAAAAAGAAA